>NW_008345602.1:1470481-1478187 GCF_000622305.1 Nannospalax galili
TGCTCCCAGGAGACCAGAGTTGCTATAACTCTATAGGCGGCCCTTCTGTAGGAATGAAGAGTTTGAGCAAAGTCAACAGAAAGGAAAGCAGATCAGAGTAAAGGGGAGAGAAGAAGCTATTCCTGAAGCCCTTATTTGAACCTTTAGGACCAATTGTGTTCAAAGCTTGTACTACCTCTGAACTTTTCAGTCAGGAGTCCCCAGAGTGGCAGCTTTTGTTCCTTGCCTGCTGTGGTGTGGGTAGGCACAGGTCTGGGGGATTTTTGGTAAGCCAGCTGGAGGTACACACTTGCCTATAGGCCTACCTATCCTTCATGGTTCTAAGCCTGACAATGTGTCATGAAGAAAAAGTCAGCCCATGAATGGGAAATGACCCTACTGAGACATTCCAAGAAAGGGAACAGAACTTCCTGAAAGTTGTGGGTCATCTGCTCTGCCCTGTTATTTCTTTATGGAATGTGCCAAGCCAAGGAAGTCAAAAGGTCACCGAGCAGTTACTCATTTATGGGTCTTTCTAGTTGGTTCATCCCCAATTTGTTATAGTTTGCTGCTTGACAGCAAACAAGGAACAGCTTAGCCTGGCAAGGAAACGCTGCCTAATCTCTGTTGATATTGGGAGGGTCTGCAGTTCATCAAGTGGAAAATTGGAATTTAATGGGAATGACTCTCGGGAAGGAATTGAGACATCTTCTTGTGTTTTACGTGTTATAAAATGTTGCGTGACTTCCAACTGCTTAATTATAGAGCTATTCATTCACCAAACATTTGTTGAGTAATCGGCTAGTGCGTCTTCTTAATTTTTCCTCAGAAAACAAAACTTATGAGAGTGCCACCATGAGAGATTCCCCTCAGCATGTTCTCTTTTCAAGAGATTGCTAATGCGCAAGCATTTCTTTAAATGGCTAGATTTTAGGTGAGATGATGTAACTGAGTTATCTTTATTTCACAAGTGATGGTACTGAGTGAGGAGAGTGTAGCCTCTGAATGCAGAATTGGATCCTGTTCCCATCACTGCCATCTACCAACCTCCTGGACTTGAGTGTATCACTTCCTGTCTCCAACTCAGATTTCCCATCAGAAGGATGAGTGTAACAATACCCACCACACAAGGGAAGATTCAGTCATAAAGACATTTCTAGCATAGTAACATTCTGTTGGGCACATAATAAGTGTTCACATAATTGCATCATCATGATTTATATAATCTCATCAGACATAGCTCTTTGCCAATTGAAGTGAGCTCACACTGTTTGTCTCTGTCCTAATACCACAGCTGTCTCCTTTCACTCCCTAATTAGACTAGCCAAGCACACATACACAAGGCTACGTCCTTTCTGATAAAGTCTCTAATTCTGAGCATTTTGTGAGCTCTTTTCACCCGACGCCTCATCCCCAGTGAGCCTATGTCATTATGTGTTTCTTGGTATGTGTGAATGTACCCAGAATTGGGCCTCGTACTGAGTAGGCTGTCAGTAAATAGTTATCCCTTGGTACTCGTGGGAAATTGGGTCCAGGATACCAGCACATGATTAGAAGGCTGGTGAGGGAGGTCAGGTTTTCCTCCCCTGGTACCTTCTGCTCTGTACTTTGTTTTGATGACTTGTATCTATGCACCAGTTCTTGGGAAGCCTCTCTTCTTCAGGCTGAGGAGCAGTTTTCTTTGCCTCTTAGGGATGAAGTTGCAAGTTTCTTGAAGTCCTGGTGTCCCTTGCCTGTTTTCTTGACCATTCCCATACCTGCACAAAGACTCTAGTTAATTTGCTTCAAAATCCAAGCCAAGTCCACCTGTTTCTTGTTGAGATCTCAAACAATTCAGGTGACTGTGACATGGTTCTCTGCAGTTAAATTACCATGTTAAGAATGGTTTGCACAAGAGTGCCCAGAGAAGTGAATAGACCAGAGAGCATCACAAACTCTGTATCTTCATCATGTTACCTCATAGACAACAAAGATCTTGGAATAACGATGCTTTCTTGTGTCTTATGATACAGATATTTTTAAGATACCTGAAAGGTTCTTAAAGTATTATGCCCACAATGAATACATTTATGAAATCCACCCACTTATTCCAACATTCAGAGTAGGCTTGTTTTATTACCTATTTTGGAGCAGAATTAGGAAATTCTAAACAAAATATGGTTCGTATCTTTGAGGACATTTTCCTATATAGGAGATGGAGACAGATCTAAGATGTAAATATATCTCCTTTAATTAATTGATTCTTGAGGGATAAGTAGATACTTGATATATAGACAGAAGATAGAGAGGAATTCCATGCAGAGGGAGCAGTATAACAATGGTTGGAAGAAGAGAGTGAAACAACCCAACTTTTTAAGGAGCATAATATTATTTATTATGCTTAAAGTATGATTGAGGGAAGGCTGGGCTTGCTGAGACATGAAAAACAGCTGTATGTCATGCTCAAGAATCCAGACTTCATTCTGAGAACACTGTACTCACTTAGGTCTTGGAAATCAAGGAGAAACACGATCGATTGATAGCATTTTAGATAAGTGTTATGACAGCATTAGGTGATCAAGTAGAGAAGGATTGTAACTGGAGACTTGGAAATCAGAAATAGGTTGGGAGTATATTGAAGTACTCCCCACCTGCCAAGAGAGAAAGCTGGATGCTGAACAGGCAGTCCAAATCCAAGAGATGGACATGGTATCATTCAGGTTCCAACATGACTGACTGAAGCACTATGGAATTAACTAGTTAGAGACAAGGATAACTCTAAAGCATACAAGGATAGCAGCTATGAGGAGCAGCTTGCCCCTCCTCCAGGCTGAGCTAGAGTATCCAAGGAAGATCAGAACAACAGCTCCAACTAACAGATCAAAATTATAATCTTTAATGTAAAGGATCATCAGGCCAGAGAGATGGCTCAGTAGGTAAAGGTTCTTGCCACCAAGACTGACAACCTGAGTTCAATGTCCAGGACCCACAAGGTAGATGGAGAAACAGAGTCCCTCAAGTTGTCCTCTGATCTTCACTTCACACATGCACAGTAGAACACACACACACACACACACACACACACACACACAGAGAGAGAGGGAGAGAAATAAATGTAATTTTAAAAAGAAATCATTGAAATAGATAAGCCACTAGTTAACTTGATCAAGAAAAAGGAGTAATACAAATATATTAAGAAGTGACAGGAGGATATAATTATTATACAACAACAACAAATTTAAAAGCAACACAAGATACTTAATTTTGAGTTTCTATGCAAACAAATTTGAAAGCCTAGATGAAGTGCATGACTGTGTTTTTCACACTCATAGCTTTATGCTTGCTAGGTAAGTATTCTACCATTAAGCTAAACCCGAAGCCAAAATGGATGGTTTGTATTAGAGCAAAAATACTTTATCAGACCACTTTCCATGAAGTAAACACAGTTAATAAGGAGCTAATTCATACCAAAATAGTTATAATGACCAGGTGGTTTTATAAAGAATTTTTACCTAATCTACAAGGACTATATTGTCCCAATGTGATGTTTTGAATTTATCTAGAAGACTGAAATAAAGGGGAACAATTTCTAAATCTTTCAAATTGAGTATCTGAATCAAATAAAAAACTAGTACATGTAGCTGGGGATGGTGGTGAATGTCTTTAATCCCAGCACTTGGGAGGCAGAGGCAGGAAGATCTCTGTGAGATGGGGGCTAGCCTGGTCTTCATAGAGAGTTCCTGGCCAGTTTGGGCTGTTGGGAGACTCTGCAAGAAAGAAAGAAAGAAAGAAAGAAAGAAAGAAAGAAAGAAAGAAAGAAAGAAAGAAAGAAAGAAAGAAAGAAAGAAAGAAAGAAGAAAGGGAGGGAGGGAGGGAGGGAAGAAGGAAGGGAAGGGAAGGAGAAAGAGAGAAAGAAGGAAAGAGAGAGGGAAGGGAGATAGAGAGAAAAAGGAAGAAAGAAACAAAGAGTCTTGATGCATGTATAGATAGAAACTGCTCAAAGCAAGCAAGCAATAGATGAATATGATCCATGAATATACATACAAAAACTCTAAATCACAAAAATTTCAACATAACTGGAATTTTGGAGAAAAATATTGACTGGAATTGTAATATAAGCATGGCAAAAATTATGGAAACCAACAAACATAATATTAGCTAACAGAGCCCAATGCCACATTAAGTACGATCAAGTAGGATAGGAGCTGGAGGGATGGCTCAGCAGTTAAGAACACTGGATGCTCTTGCAGAGGACCTGGATTTGGTTCCCAGCACCCACATGGTGGCAAACAAGCATCCATAACTCTAGTTCCAGGGGATCTGATGCCCTCTTCTGATGTCTGCAGGCATTGCATGACACGGGTGCATGTACACACATGCAAGCATACTCATACACATAAAAAATAAAAATAATAAATTAAAAATTTAAAGTAGGATAGATTCAAAGAATGCAAGACTGTCTTAGCATGAATAAATCTATTTGTACAATATAATATGTTAATAAATCAAAAGGGAAAACATATGGAGATGCTAAGAGAAAGCTTTTGACTAAATTTGTAAACTGTTCATAATAAAGACATTCAGGAAAGTAGAAAATGAGTGAAACTTTCTCAATGTCATAAGATATGTGTGTCTTAGTCTTCATTCTATAGTTTGTTTAGTAAGGAAACCCTAGAAGTATTCTCATTAAGATCATCAATTAGACAAGAATTAAACATTATAGTAAGTGTGTTAGCCAATGCAATTAGACAAGAAAGATGAATTGGGGCTGGAGAGATGGGTCAGCTGTTAAGAGCACATGCTGCTCTTGGGGAGGACCTGGGTTCTGTTCCCAGCACCACGTCGGGCACCTCAGAGCTGTCTGTAATGCCAGTTCCAGGGGATCTGATGCCTTCTTCTGGCCTCCATTGTCACTGCACACACATGGTGCACATATAAACACTCAAGCAAAACACACATGCACATAAAATAACCAATTTTTTCTTAAATGTTTGATTTATTTTAAAAATAAAGATCAATTAAAGACACTAGAGCAGTAAAGGAAGCAGTAAAACTACATCTATTTGTAAATAATATGATAGTGCACTTTGGAAGGCCAAGAGAGTCAATAATAAAAAAAATTCAAACAATAAGTAATTCAGAGAGGGGCTGGAGAAACAGCTCAGTGGTTAAGATCACTGTGTGCTTTTGTAGAAGACTAGGGTTCAGTTCCCAGCATGAACATGGAGGCTAACAACCACCTCTAACTCTAGTTCCAGGACCCACCCAGCATTGCACACATATGGTGTACTTACATACATGTCAGCAAAACACTCATATACATAAAATAAAAATAAACAAAAATTTAAAATTAAAAAATTTAAAAATAGAATAAATAATTCAGAGAAGTAGAATATAAAATTGACATGCAGAACCATTCAGAACCAGAAAACATTACGTATGTATACATATGTATACACATGCATTTACATGTATACACAAATTAACATGTATATGATAATGAATACCATTTACAGCTATAACACACATTAAACACAAATACATTTAACCAGAAGTGGGTAAAATCTATATGAAAACAATTCTGAACTATTTTTGAGTGACAAAAATACAGATTTTGACAATTGAAAAGCTGTTGCCTATTATTATGTATGACAACATTATGAAGATGTTGACTTTCCTTATTGTAATTTATAACCTCAATATAATCCCCAAAGAAGAAAAAAACAAGAAGTTATGAACAAATTGGTACTAAATTTCTGAATTCTTCTGCCTCCCCCCCCCCTTTTTGTTTTGGTTTTATGAAACAAGGTCTCCCTACAGCCCCAGCTGGCCTAGAATTTGCCATGTAGACCATGCTGGCCTCCATCTCCAGAGATCTGCCTGCCTCTGGCTTCCAAGCACTAGGACTAATGGTATATGCCACCATGTACTAAATTTCATATGGAAAAACAAAACATTTAAAAGTCAGTGGGTATGGCAGTGAATGGCAGCATTTATGATTATGCCTTAATGAAATAGAACCTGACTCTTGGCTTCTATTTTAAGGCCAAAGGCAGACCTGAACTACTTAGAACCTATTTCTCCAGAATTTTCTCCAAGCTGTGCTTTAGAGCAAGGGCCTGTTCTTTGTTTTATTGAAACAGTATATCTAGCATGAAGTGGGGAAGTAAAATTCAGACCCTTATCTTATCAGAGCAGAATTTTGCCCTTTGATCCCTAGACCTAGAATACTACACACACAACTACTATTTCTCTCATGTTTGGAGAACTTTGATATGTAAAGCAAGCATTCACACATTCTTATATTATTTTCAGTGGAGGATAGTGAGGGGTCATGAGGGACCAAGGTCATATGCCCAAGTCACAAGAACAGCATATGGTTCAGTGAGCTTATTTACATTATATTGCAAGGTTAGATAAAAGCCATTTGCCCAGAGTGCATCCATATTGTAAAACTCAGTAACCACCATTGGGAAACATCAAGAAAGGACAACAACAAGGAAATGGAGCACTGCTGGAAATGAAAATATAACATGAAGTTCCTATATTAAACAGCATGGTACTGGTAGATGAATGGGCCATCACTACAAGTCAGTAGAATACTATAGACCAATGGAATACAGAATTCAGAAGGTAATCTAAGTGCATATAGAAACTATACTCTTCACTCTTTCTTCTTTGTGAAAGTAGAAGCCAGAAGTTTTCACCCTGGATGAGGTCCCAGGACCCCACCTGCTGTCACCAGAGCTTGGATCTGCAAACTTTAGAGCCATGAGGAAGAACTATCATTAGTGTAAGTCACACAGACCATGGTAACAGATTATAGTAGCTCAAATTGACTAAAATTGGAACTTTCATACAATCCTAACGGGGACATAAAATGAGGTAAGTACAGAAAGTAATTTGTCAATTAAGCACAGAATTATATGATTCAAATTCTACCCCAGTTATAAACTCAAGAGAACCAGACACAAATGTTCACATAAGAACTTTCATATGAATGTTTATAACATCATTATTCATAGTAGCCCCAAAGTGGAAACAACCCAAATATCCTTTGCCTGAAGAAGTCAAGATGTGGATAAAAATGCATACAAAGGAATATTATTCAATCAAACAAAAGAAATGAGTGCTGACACAGAGTACAGCTTGGTTCAAGCTTACATTATTTTAAGCTAAGGAATTCGGAGACAAAAAGCATACTTCGTGGTGAAATAATCTATGGAGTCAGAAAGCAGGTGTGTGGGTGTCAGGGAACTTGGGGAGGAGGCCAGTTGGGAGAGACTACTAACAGTGCTTTTGAGGTGACATATTATAGGATTGGATAGCAGTGACTATACTAACATAAATCAAAGAACTGTAGACTTTAAAGGACAGTTTTTAATGTTGCTTTAATGTTTCTCAATATAAATGGAAAATAAAACCTCAAACAAACAAATATTATGCCTTTGAGCAAATGAAAAATAGTTAATTTTCACAAGAGAGGGCATTAATCAGTGGCATGGCTCACCCCAGGCTGCTCACCTTCATGCAAATGTCCGTGGCTTCCCAGGCTCTGCTCAGATTCCCTTTCCCTGTCTTCCTTTTCCTCCCTCCCTTCCTTCCCTTCCTTCCCTTCCCTTCCTTCCTTCCTTCCTTCCTTCCTTCCTTCCTTCCTTCCTTCCTTCCTTCCTTCCTCCCTCCCTCCCTCCCTCCTTTCTTTTCTTTCTTTCTTTCTTTCTTTCTTTCTTTCTTTCTTTCTTTCTTTC
>NW_008345602.1:1478201-1479048 GCF_000622305.1 Nannospalax galili
TTCTTTCTTTCTTGGGATTGCATCGAGGGTCTCACGCATGCTTGCTGTACCTCAGAGCTATGTCCCCAGCCCTGTGCTTGGATTCATAATCTTTTTCTCTTCCTTTGCTCTCTGAAAAGAACTCCATTTGAATTCTACACATCTTTTGGATCCCAAAGGCCTGTTCCTCTTGACTACAGCCATACAGGAAATGGGAATGAGTGTTAGACGTGGCTTTTGTCTCTGTGATGAGGTTAGAGACAAACAGATGAAAACAAATGGAATGCTGGGTCAGGTAACCTGAGGAAAGCTCTGAACTGTCCCTATATTTAGGATAAAAAGGACCTTTACTTTCACCTATCCTGGAGCCTAAGTAAAAATTGAACAGGAATAGAGGGCTGCTTGATCTCTAGAATGGAGTGGTATACGTTCTTGATGCACACATATAAGCTTGAGGAGAACTGCTTGAGCAGCATTGATCTTCTGAATTGTCCTCAGCAGGCTGATGTCATACTTTCCTGGCAGGTCCATGTGCAAGGCCTGAGTGACTTTATACTAATTCTTGACATCAGAGAACATAATAGATTTATTGTCTAACACCAACCATGTCCTTAAAAGATGTACACTCATAAAGCCGGGCGTGGTAGTACACGCCCTTAATCCCAGAACTTGGGACGCAGGTGGTGAGATTGAGACCAGCTTGGTCTACATAATGAGTTCCAGGTCAGCTGAGGCTACAGAGACATCCTGTCTCAGAAAGACCTAAATACATAATAAATAAATAAATAGATAAATAAATAAATAAGAAAGAAAGAAAGAAAGAAAGAAAGAAAGAAAGAAAGAAAGAAAGAAAGGAAAAGATTTGGGG
>NW_008345602.1:1479199-1491430 GCF_000622305.1 Nannospalax galili
CTTAATCCCAGAACTTGGGACGCAGGTGGTGAGATTGAGACCAGCTTGGTCTACATAATGAGTTCCAGGTCAGCTGAGGCTACAGAGACATCCTGTCTCAGAAAGACCTAAATACATAATAAATAAATAAATAGATAAATAAATAAATAAGAAAGAAAGAAAGAAAGAAAGAAAGGAAAAGATTTGGGGCTGGAGAGATGGTTCAGTGGTTAAGAACACTGATTGCTCTTGCAGAAGACTTTGGTCCTATCCTAGCACCCACATGATGACTAACAACTGTTGGTAACTGCAGTTCCAGGGGATCCCATGCCCTCTTCTGTCCTCTGTGAGTACTTTATGACACAGGTGCACGTATATACATGTAAGAATAACACTCATATACATAAAATAAAAATAAATTTTTAAAAAGATGTGCATTCACATTGGGGTATATCAAATACTGAGAATTCCTCCTAAGAGAATGTCCCTTTTTTTGGTGGGTAGAACAAAACCAATGATTTTGGTCTTTTGTTCCCACCCTTAAACTATACTGAGCCAACCCTCTTGTCTCTGCTCTAAGGCATCTCAGTTCTACTGCAGAATGACAGAAGACCTTCATTCAGCACAAGCCTCACTTGTGAAAATATGAGAGAATTGCACCATTTCACCTGGGAGGTGTGGGCTGTCATAGTGATCTTGTTTCCAACCTGCCCCTCTATGACTGTTGGGTAGCAGTCCATTTGAGTACCTTGAAGTAAAATTTTCCATTGCAGTCTTACATGGATAGGAATTGGTGGAAGAGCATAGGAGTGTCTCTTAAGAAGTATTATTTTTATTTATGAATATATGTGTGTCTACTTGAGTTTATGTATACTCAGTCTGTGCAAGTGCCTGAAGATCCCCTGGAACTGGAGTTACGGGCGGTTGTGAGATGCCTGATGTGGGTGCTAGGAGATGAACCCAGGTCCTCTGCAAGAGCAGTCAGTGCTCTTAACCATCAGTATCTGTTTTAACCAGGACCTGTAACTTCCTTTGGGAGATGGTGATATTGCACTCACAACCAGGATGTTTAAATGTTTCCATGGATTTCTTGAGGTCTTTTTACTGTCTAAATGTCTGTTTCAGTAGAAATAGACCTGATGTTTAGGAAGATAAACCTGAGAGCTTGGAAGATCTCCAGCTATCAAAAGAAAAGCAGTCACTCAGACACTCTGCTACTTCACTGAATAAGACATGGCAGAGGGTTGAGTATTTCAGAAAACTCCAGGATTAGAGGTTTAAGTGGGAAATTCAGGAATTGATGTTTAATTACTTACACAACACAGTTGATATGGGTCATGAACTCTGAGTAACTGAAACTGTGTTTAAGATTCCTATAGAAAAACAATATATATATATATATCCCTTTAAGAATTCCTAGAAACATTTATTTGGCTGTATAGGCCTTGTCTCAAAATGTGGTACGGCATTGGGTTAAGGCTCTTTTTTCTCTTCCGATGAAAACACCCAGTGACAGACAGAGCTCAATTTTAATCTGCAAGCATTATTAAGTCCTTGTTTTGTTTGAGCAAATCCTGGCCTGACACCCTCGAACAGTCCACAGTTGACTTCCATTGGCCCCAATCCATTGACTAGGGGGCCCTCTGGGAATTTATGGGCCAGTGTTGGGGGCAATAGGAAAATCAAAGATGCACCCTCCACTTCTCATCACAGACTCCCGGGCTTTGTGATTAATTGTGTTGCTTCATCTACTCTTTGTTTACATTTGACAGTCCCACTGAAGGGGAAATCGCCAAAGTAGCAAAGAGAAGTAAGTTTGGCAGAGGCCTTCAATTAGAAGCTAATGATTAAATTCATTTGGTAGTCTTTGTACCATAATGACATTGCTTATAAGGAATTCTTTCGGTGGGAATGTGGCTGCCTTTTACACTTCCAGCCGCATTTCTCATCCATTATCACTAAATAACCTTCAGTTCTTGTAAATCCTTTTGCAAAGGCTTCTTATAAAGGAACTTAAAAAGGAGCAAATCCTCTGAGATATTACAGGATTCTCGCTGTGTGCCACCCATAGACTTCGATGAGAACTGCTCAGTTTAAACCCTGTGCATTGCTTTGAAGATCTAGCCCATGTGCTGCAATTCAGGGGAGGGAGGGAGGGAGGGAGGGGGAGAGAGAGAGAGAGAGAGAGAGAGAGAGAGAGAGAGAGAGAGAGAGAGAGAGAGAGAGAAAGAGATATCTTTCTAAGACTACGTTGCCATGATTCATCCTAATACTTGAACTTGTGATTGCAAGTTTTAATTTCTAAGGCCTCCTGTTTCTCGTGTGTGTGTGTGTGTGTGTGTGTGTGTGTGTGTGTGTGTGTGTTATGAAAAAAAAACATTAGTTGCAGAGCTGACATCTGCATTGGCTTGTGATGTTTTTGGTATAGAAAGGAAAGGGAGTGTAAAACTCATATTTTCTTGCCGACGTCATTTTGGTGAAAACTACAGCCTGTCTCATTTGTATGAGGAATTAGACTCTACCTTGGAGAGAATAAACTGTGCAGAATTGTGGAGCTTGAGGCAGGGTGAAAATAAGATGAAAAGAAACTGATTTTTGACCCCTACCTTTTAATTAGTAGGCAGTAACTTAGGGCCAGGGAGACAGTTCAGTGGTAAGTGCTTTCTGCTCAAGTATAAGGACGTAGGTTTAATTCCCAGAACCCATGCATACCTGTAACCCCAGTGCAAGGGGGCAGGGGTAGTAGGATTCCTGGAACTCTCCAGTCAACTAGTCTAGCCAAATTGGGGAGGTCCGGGTTCAGTGAGGAACCCTGAGGAAAAGAAAAGAAAAGAGAGCAAAGCAAAGCCAAACAAAAAGAAAAGAGTGTAGTGACTGAGGAAGATCTCTAACATTGACATCCGGCTTCTATACACACACGTGTTCACCTGTACACTCATGCGCATGTATGCACAAGAACACACGCACACACACAAATTAATGAATAACATTTTGTTAAAGAAACATAGGCCAAGGATCTAGCTCAGTGGTAGAGTGCTGGCTAGCAAGTTCAAGGCTGTGTGTTCAATTCCCACCTAGGGATGTAACCTAGTAATAGAGAATGTGGTTAGCATGCAAAAACCTTACACTGGAGCATGAAAAACTTTCAAAAAAAAAACAAAACCAAATCAAAACCCAAACCTTATGTGTCTTCAGATATAAGCCTGTGAAACGTAGGCATTCCCCCAAAGGCGTATGTGAACACCTGCTACACGTTGCTGTCTGCAGCTGCCAAGCCTCCAACTTCCTGAGGTGCCCATGGCCTCACAGCTGCCACAAGAGCAGCTCCATGAGTGCAGAGTTCCTGTTTTTAATCGCTCCTTCAGGAAATTGTGGGCATCTCTGCTTTACTTATGTGGTTTGGAAACGTTTCCTGTATGAGTTTCCTTCTCCAGAAGAAACGGTAAATTGTAGATGGTGCTATCTACGAGCCTCAGAGATGTTCTCCACTGGGCTCCTCTGTTTACAGTGGATCACACAGGTCTTGAATGCTTAACAGAGGGCCCAAGTCTTTATTACATTTTTATACATGTGCTTTTCTTCCTTGTTTCAGAAATCCCATAAATAGCCTACTAAATGGAATTTTACTGATTATTGAATAGTATCAAACAGCAGTGGGGTGGTCAGAAAAGCGTAAGTTCATTTCCTTTCCACCCCTCCACACCGAGCAATTTCTCAGAAATCACCAAATGAAAGTCCAAGGAATATGTTTTTAAACTACATTTTTATCTGTTTGTTTTGTGAGGGCATGCCACAGCACAGATGTGGATATCAGAGAACACCTTGGGCAGGTCGGGTCTCTCCTTCCACCATGGGGGGTTTGGGGTGCAATCTTGGGTTGTCAGGCTGGAGACAGTTTTAGCCACTGAACCTTAGCGGCTTGCCAGACCTGAACTAAGATTTTAATTACTATATTTTCTCTAGTCTATGAGGCTGTGAAAAAGAGAAAATAAATAACTACACTGCCAATTAACTGATACATTAGTTGTGGAATGACTGATTTTTGAGATATTGTATGCAACAGAAGTGTGTGTGTGTGTCTTTGAATTGAGGAAAAGCAGTCATCAGTATACAGTTCCTTCCCTAGTAATTTATGTGCCTACCCCTCTGCGAGCTATAGTGTGGGTTATGACCCTATGGTCCCCTGGAGAGAAACGATCACACAAGTAACTGAAGGACAAATAGTCACCTACACTCAGCAGACAGGGTCAAAGACCATTAGACTGCCTAGAAGTAGAACTGGGACAGAACTTGAGGGGAACACATGGAGGAGCAGGACAAGCTGAGTCTTAAGAATAATCATGTGGGAGAGAAAAGCATTCTTAGGAAAGCAAAGCTCCAGGGTCTAAGGAAATGGAAGTCGATGGTGTAGTGTAGTGAGACAGGCTCAGAAGGAAGCTGCCTGGATTCACTTCCACTCAGTCTTGTTTTCACTTCTTCCTGCTTTGGTTTGCTTTTTTTTTTTTTTATTAAAAGAATTAATTGTATAGTAGAGTTAGAATGTTATTTGTCACATACTAATTAAATGGCATTGTTTTAGGAAAATAATAATAATGGCATGTGTGAGAGAGACCAAATAAATTTCATTTAGTACCTGTGAAATACACTAAGAAAGGCAAATGAATCCGTATTTTTGAAAGATTTATTTATTCTTATTTTATGTGTATGAGTGTTTACCTGTATGTATGCATGTGCAACATGTGTGTGCCTCATGCCTGCTGAGACCAGAGGAGGGGATCAGATTCCCTGGAACTGGAGTTAAGGACAGTTGTTAGCTGTCATATGGATGCTGGGAACAAAACTTGGGTCCTCTGCAAGAGGTACCCTTAACTGCTGAGCCATCTTCCCAGCTCCTTAATCGTTATTTTTATTAATGTTAAAATTACTGTGTAAACAAAGGAAAGAAATGACAACTGAAAGATGTGGTTCGACTCAGAAGCTTCTTAACCATCTTAACAGAGATCAATAAGCCAGATAGAGACAATAAAGGGAGTTGGAGCTTATAGGATCAGTATTGTAGGTCAATGGCTAGGAAAAGTATAGAGAACAGTAGTGTAAGATGGAGGCCATTCATTAAAGTCTATGTATCTCTGCTCATCTCTGATGATGAGGGACAGTCTCTGCATCCCAGCACAGGAAAAGAAGGGACAGTGCTGTTGCTATCATAGAGGGAAATTTAGGTCCTGCTTTTAGGCAAAAAAGCTGCTTATCTATTGCTTCTCAGTTGCTTGCATCTCTAAGTGGCATATTTGGGGATGGAAATTCTGATCCCCTTTGCATATAAAGAGCTAAACTGACTGAACAACACAAGAGTGATAGAGAGCCTGAAGAAGGGATTAGAGATACCAGGGAGGGGAGCTACAGTGACTTCTTCACTATTCCTCAAACACAGGAACACACTGAAGAATCAGGGCCTGTGCACAAGCTAATTGATTGACCTAGAATACCTTACTCACAGCCAACCATCTGACTTGCTCCTTTGTATTTCCTTCTTTGATGAAAGGCTATGTGATCTTAGAGGCTTTCTCTGACAACCCTATAGAAAACAGCAACGCCACCTCTGCTCTGCAATTTTACTTTTAAAGAAATAGCTCTTACTAATATATGTCAGCTCACATACATGTTTATTTGGTTCAGTTTATTGGTGTGTGTGTGTGTGTGTGTGTGTGTGTGTGTTTCTTCCTCAACTAGAGGGAGAGCAAGACTTACATCTGTAAGAACAAAAGGGAAGATATGGTTGGGGTTGTAGCTCACTGGTAGCTTTCTTGTCTATAGATTATACAAGGCCCTGAGGTTGATCTCCAGCAACTGCTTAAAGAGGGTTAAATCTTCCAAGCTAAAATATATGGGTAAATCTATTTCAGATAGCAGGGTATGGTGGCACATGCCTTTAATCCCAGCACTTGGGAGGCAGAGGCAGGTGAATCTCTGGGAGTTCAAGGCCAACCTAGTCTACAAAGTGAGTTCCAGGCCAGCTGGGGCTACAGGGAAACCCTGTCTCAAAAAGACAAAAAAAAAAAAATCTATTCTAGATATAGAGCCTACTTTTTAACTAATTAATTATTTATTATTTATTTATTTATTTTTATGTGTATGAGTGTTTTGCCTGTATGTATGTAAGTACACTGTGTATGTGCAATGTCTGCAGAGGCCAGAAGAAGGTATCGGATTCCCCTAGAACTGGAGTTAAGGATGGTTGTTAGCTGCCATGTGGGTGCTGGGACTGGAACCTGGGTCCTCGGCATGAGCAACCAGTGCTCTTAACCACCGAGCCATCTCTCTAGCCCCTAGACCCTACTTCTAATGATAGCACAAAGTATGGAACTTTGAAGGAAGGGAAAATGCCAGTGTTTGTAAACTTGATGCCGCCTCATACCCTATTCTTTGAATGAATGAACTGTGTCTGGGTGAGAATGTGAATTCTTCCTGAGAGAACAATACTTCTTCAGGCCCTGAAACTTGTAGTATGGTTGGCTTGGGTTCATTCACTGTGGTGAGTGATCAATGACCCTGAGATAGTTTGGCTCTAAACTTTTGTAAGGCAAAGGGGACTTTGCAGATTTAAGTTAAGGATTTGGAAACAAAGACAAACTAGATTATCTGCAACAAGTCCTAACTGTCCCAAGCATCTTGATGAGAGGGGATACTTGACTAATGCAGGAGCCAACAGGAGGCCAGATGCAAGATATGCTCTATTGCTGGCTGTAAAGACTCAGGAAGGAGATAAGAAGCAGAGAATGTAGTTCTGCAGAAAGGCAGCAGCAATGACATGGATTTTTCTCCCGAGTCTCGGGAAGATGAACAACCCCAGATTTCACCCAGTGAAACTGAGCTTGGGTTTCTAATTTCTGGAGCCTTAGGTGAACACACCCGTGTTGTGGTTTTGTTTCAGTAGCCTTAAGAAACTGGCATGCTCATCCATGCTTCCTGGATATGATACCCATATGCTGTTTGGTCAGGGCAATCACCTCCTGGGGCAGCAGATTTGGTGGTGTTAGTTATGAAGTTTCGCATCTTGATTGGCCTCTCAGTAGGGCTTCCTTGTTTTCAATATACTATATTCCCTCAAAATGTTAGCTCACTGCTTATATATAGTGGTTCTCAGGTTGCTTTTCAGCTTGTCCTACTTGCATAAGACAGAATGCAATATGGGCCAACTGTGAGAACTCCCTGAGCACCCACTGTGTCCTACTGTTGAGACAGAAAGAAGTCTTTGATCATCCAATCTAACCTGTCTTATACCTATGCTCTCCAGTGAGGGAATTAAGATGTGATTTAAAAATATATATAAATAAAGCTTTGGAACCCACACTGCTATACATAGAAAAAGTATTTTTGAGCCAGGAATGGAGGCTCATGAATGTGATGTCATTATGTGGGAGTCTTGAGGCAGGAGGATTGCTGCAAGTTCCAGGACAGCTGGGCTACATACTGAGTTCCAAGACAGACTACATGACAAAGTGAGACCTTGCCTCAAAAACAAACAAAAAGGCATATTTTAAGTTTTTTTACATTATTTATTTATTTATTTATTATTTATTTATTTATTTGTGTGTATTTGTATTTATGTATTTGTGTGTATTTATTTGTGTGTGCGGTGTGTACATGTGTAGGCACCCATATACCATGATGCACATGTGGAGATCAGAGGACAGTTTGTTGGAACTGATTCTCTCCTTTCACCATGTGTATCCTGGGAATTGAACTTAGGTTGTCAGTATTGGCAGCAAGTGCTTTTACCCATTGGTCCATCTAGCCAGCCTCAAACAGAGTATTTCTATGGCCTAATATTGTGTTAGGCCCATATATATGCTTAATAAATACAGTAATTACATAGACTTTATTTTTAAAAATATTTTATTTATTATATGTGTATGTGTGTATTGCCTGCATGTATGTAAGTGCACCCATGTCATGCAATGCCTGTGGAGGTCAGAAGAGGGCATCAGATCCCCTGGAACTGGAGTTACAGACAGTTGTTAGCTGCCATGCCAGTGCTAGGAATGAAACCCTAGTCCTCTGCAAGAACAGCCAGTGTTCTTAGCTGCTGAGCCAACTCTCCAGGCCATATAGACCTTATTTTTAAGAAGTTTAGAAACTAGGGAAAATATTTACACAGGAAAAGCAACTCTTCTACATAATAAAATGTTTCATAAAACTCTGATAATTAAAGCAATATGTCTAGGGTAGGAATAACAGATTACTGGAGTGTTACAAACCTCTAAGAATAGAATAAGAACTTAGCATATTATAAGGGACATTTCAAATAGCAGAGATGGAGCAGATTATAAATAAATGATGGTAACAAATCAACTAACATTTTTAAAAGAAAGTTTTATTTCCTTTATAGCACCTAAGAAATCTTAAGGGATTAAGATTAATTGTGTATAGAAATGCACAATATCATTAATTGAAGGATATAGATTAATGTTAATTTTGTTTTAGAAAATATGAGACAAAAATAAATACCATAAAAATTTAAATCTTTACCAGGCCGGTGCTTGCCTTTAATCCCAGCACTCAGGAGGTAGAAGCAGACTTTCTGTGAATTTGAGGCTACCCTGGTCTATACAACAAGCTCTAGGCCAGCCAGGGCTACATAGTGAGACATTGTCTCAAAAAAAAAAAAAAATTCTAAGTTTGATTACAAAAAGTTTAAGTTTCTATATCCAAAGCAGAAACACATTTCAAAGATAAAGAATCTGAGAAATAATTAGAGAATGTGAAAATTTGTAGCTATAACACGTTGGTTGCAGTTTATATAATGTGCTATATATGTTTATAGCAAAATTTCTGTATGACAGATATGTATCTGATTTACTTGTTCACTTGGTAATTTAACGCCTGGCAAACCGCCATTTATTATGGTCTTTGATCCTTTAGTATTTCTCTCTCTCTCTCTCTCTCTCTCTCTCTCTCTCTCTTTCTCATTGCTTTGGGGGAGCAAGCTGAAGTCCCCACAAATGATACCCTACACCCCAGCCCTCATTTACTTCTCCTAAGGTAGATTAAGGCTGTGGGTTTGGTGTTTTACAAAATAGAACAGACCCTACAGGAATGCAGAGGCACTTTAGAATTCCTTACCCCTTCCTTAGCTTGGTACTAGAGATTTGCTGTTATTATATAGGCAGAAGAGTTGAAATCAGTAGACAGCAATGGAGAGATGTAAATAAGGGAATCTTCTTGGGTACTTCAAGTGCCCTGGAGACCCTACTGTCCAGCTGCTGCCCTCAAGCACAGCGTGGGAATCTCCTACTATGGGGCCTCCTGCAGGTGTGATGGGAAGTGAGTCTCTGCCTCACCATGGAGAGGTGTGCCTGTATGTGTCACAACAGTAAGCATGGCTCCTGTCACATCCCCTCCCTATAAAGTCACAAGATATTTTTTCAGCATAAAAATTGCATTTGGGAAAGTGAAGATGTCAGATCCTGATGCTGGTGGTGAGAGCCATCAAGTGAGTAGCTGACAACATCCAGGATGGCACGTGGTCAGCAACACCCTGGTGTAGGTTTTTTTAACTGGTTAGAAATTAGATAAGCAAGACCTTTAAGCAGAGTACATCACAGAAGAAAGAACTATGGACTTAATAGCATACATAAGCCTCAAAAGAAACAAACAAGCCAAGCTTGGTGGTGCATGCCTTTAGTGCCAGCTCTCAGGATGCAGAGGTAGGCAGATCTCTGAGAAATCGAGACCAGGCTGGTCTGCATAGTGAGTTACAGGCTAGCTGTGGCTACAGGGAGACCCTGTCTCAAAAAGACCACAAAACAAAAACAAAACAAAAAACCCCTGGGCTTCCCAAACCAGTACAGACCAAATGAAAAGGCATACAATACAGTGGGGGAATGGCTGCAGTTTGGATCTTTCCTTCTCCCACCGGAGAGGTCATTTGTTTGGTTAAGTTCTGGAGGCTTTTGAAATTCGCTTGTGTTTTCTGAACACGTGAACCTGGGGTCTGGATAACTGCAAGGCAGTGACACTTAGCTTATTTCAAAAGAAGACAGAGCCAGGCTAGGCTACAGTGGGGCCTGACCCAGCTCTGATCCTACCAGCCCACTGTGAGAAGCATTAGTAGAAATGGAGAAGAATGAGAAACTGAGGATGAGAGAACTGCAGTCTGATTTGTTTCTGGTATAAACTGAATTAGAGACTTCATTCCTAGAACTCTCCATAAATTTAACAAGAGTTAGCACACCCAAATATGTACCTTTTTTTTTTTAAAAGTATTTATTATTTTTATTTTATGTGGATGTGTGTATTGCCTGCATGTAGGTAAGTGCACCCATGTCATGCAATGCCCACGGAGGAGAGAAGAGGCTGTCAGATCCCCTGTAACTGGAGTTACGGCCACGTGGGTGTTGGGATTCAGCAAGAACAGACAGTGTTCTTAACCGCTGAGCCATCTCTCCAGACCCCCAAATATGTACCTTTTGCAACATTTACTTAGGCATGATTGTGAACCTTCCAGTGAAAGCATTGAATGAGGTAAACATAATATAACATAAAAGTAGGGAACACTACGTTCTTTTTTTTTTTGGTCTTTTGGAGACAAGGTCTCCCTGTAGCCTCAGCTGTCCTGGAACTCACTATGTAGACCAGGCTGGCCTTGAACACATAGAGATCTGCCTGCCTCTGCCTCCGGAGTGCTGGGATTAAAGGTGTCTGCCACCATGCCCTGCTATGGAACACTATGTTCTTAAGCAGTTACCTGGGTAGACAGATGATGATGGCTGATGTTTTTACTCTCCTAGGTGCCTTTCATTTTCTATGCTCTTCAAATTCTTCATTGACAATAGGATTCTTATAATACAAGCAAACAAACAAATCTTAAAATTTGCCCTAAGCCACAGCATTGAAATACATCTGCATTTTTTCTGATAATAATACTTTTCATCATTTGAAGATTGTTGCACTGTTCTATGCTTCAACTGCACTGATTTGCACAGTGAAGGATATTACTTGAAAAACTTCTATGTCTGTGCTGTGATGCAATCTGAAAAGCAGAAGGCTCCTAACCTAATGCTATTCTGTTCTCCCTCATAGCATTCCTTCTAAATGGGGTAATGACCTTGACTTGGTGTTAATTTTATACAGAGTTGCCCAAGACAAGAGAACAAAAAGTGGGAAGGAAAGAAAGAGGAGACTAAATGCTCAACAGTCAAAAAAACCTCTCCATGTTGGAGTACTGTTGAATTTAGTAGAATACATGGGAAGCTACAAGCTTGCCACTGCCTGTGTCGATGTTGGGGTTACATGTTTCCAGGAAGTGCATCTGCACCAGTCAAAGGTGGAACAGCAAAGGTTTCCCTAACTCTGGTCAATAATATCTGTGAAAGAATGTGTGGAATGTTGTTCCCTGAATTTCTTGACAGGGAGAACACAACAAGCAAAAGCACTGAAAGCTTTCTGGATTGCAGCAGGTTCCAGCTTACAAAACCACCTCAACCAAAAGAATCCTGTATCTGAAGGCAATGTACTCCTGTGGCTTGGTCCCCGGTAAAATTGCCACAACTCACCAGCCCGTGGCTTTATGGCTCTGTGCTCAGGAGAGTCAGAAAGAACGAAGTGGTTATTTAATTTGGATTCTTTTGCTTCTTGTTTTCCACTCAGTGTGTTCTCCAAACTTGGCCACAACCACCCTTGTTTCTAGAAGTGGGGTTAGCTCTCTCCATTGCTTACTGAAAATACAACACAGCACATCTCAGGCTGTCCTCTCTGGATTCCTGTGTCAGATAAAGTCTTCCAGCTTTCAGATTCTCAGGAAGATAACATGAATGATTATCTCCTGTCATGGCTGGCTTTGGTTGTCAACTTGACACACCTGGGAAGAGGAAACCTCATGTGGGGAATTTCTTTTATCCAGTTCACCTGTGGACATCTCTGTGCAGCATTTTCTCCATTGTTGAGAGATCTGCCAGAGCCCACTGTGCTGGTGCCACCCCTGGGCAGGTGATCCTGGGTTGAATAAGAAAGTGTAGGACCCTGAGACCCTCTTCATTCACCCGCTACCCCCCCAATCCCTCCAGACCCCCACTAATTGTTCTTTTAGCTTCTGTAAAATGCTTGGCTGCTGCTTTAGACATGCCTAGACATGCCCTGGCATGCCCTGACCCCCGCCTGCTATCCCCCCCACTCCAGGAAACTATAGATTAAGCAAGCCCCAGCATGAAAACTGCCCTATAAGGTAAAAACGGAGACTCCTGGCCCCACAGA
>NW_008345602.1:1491493-1496230 GCF_000622305.1 Nannospalax galili
AATAGCACCTCCCAAAAAGAAACTTCCAGGGCTGCATCTTATATATCCAATCAGTTTAAAATTATGTTGGCGTGCGCAGGCTCCTTGAACCAACCAAAATGTATCTTCGGTACCCCCCCCTTGTCTAAAACCTATAAAAGGCTCCACTCTCCCTTACTCTGGGCTCTCAGCACGGATCCGTTGAGTTGGTGAGGTCTGAGAGCCTGAGCTTAAGCCCAAATAAACCATAAACCTTTGCTTTTGCATTTTGGTGTGTTGGGTCCTCAGTGGTCTTTTTGGGGTCCAGTGGATGAGGTACAACAAAAGCAGTCTGAGCACAGGCCAGAGGAGTAAACCAGTAAAAGCATTCCTCCATGGTCTGTGCTTTAGCTCCTGTCTCCAGGTTCCTACCTGACTTCCTGCAGTGATGGATTGTGACCTGGGAGTTATGAGATGAAATAAACTTTTCCTCTTCAAGTTGGTTTTGGTTAGTGGCTTATCATAGCAACAAAAACCAAAATAGAATACCTCCTGTTTAAAAATGCTGAAAGTTCTAGAACTTTTACAAAATACTGTGGCTTTGGGACCTTCTTGTACTCAAACCCCCTTCCCTTTAATTCCTTTGTATGACAATGGGGCCCCCACAGTAGTGCTCACTCCTCTTCTCCTGCCTAGGCAGTTAAATGGGATGCAAAGGGACAGGAGACCACCTGTTCCTCATCTCTCCTCACATTCTTCCTTCTCCCTCTCTCCTTTCTCTTGGGGTCTTCATTTATTTCTTTAAAAAAATTATTTATTGTTTTGAATTTAGGGAGAAGTTTATTGTAGATTCATAGGTGGGAGTTTAAGAGGTAAAGACAGATGAAGTAGAAGTGGGAGGGGGTCCCAGAAGGAGGTAAACCCATTTGCCTTTCTAAAAATTCATTATTGTGAAATATAGTTGACATGCAGGGAAGTGCTATATTTATTAGGGTTTGACCAATTATTTTAAGTCAAATTATATGCCAAGTCAAAAAAATACTCAAGTCAAAAACAAGTCCTTTTCCAACTCCCAAGAGTTCCTGTTAAAACTGGTTCCAAACTATCTCTGTCCCCAGTGTCATGATTAGTGTGGCTTCTATATTAATCACTCTCTTGCTAATTTTGTTTCATCATATAAATATGAGTCCATAAGGATTTACTATTTTCCCATTTCATTCTTTGAATGAAATCAGTCATGGCATCTATTTGTATCTAGCTTCATTTACCAGCCTTTTATTTGTGGATTTTATCTGTGTGATTGTGGGGGACTGTATAATTCACTAATTTTCATTGCTTGGGAATAGTTCATCACTTGACTAACACCACTGTTCATCCATGTTTCCCACTGAAGACCCCTGGCTCTTTGTGATCTTTAAAGCAGAACCAGAATGAGCAGATGTATGCCCATTGGCTTGTGCATATGGACACAGCTTTATTTAGGGTCCCTATGACTGAGGATGAAATCAATGGGTCATAAGTTTGATGTATCATTAGCCTTACTTCATAATGCTAACTTGTTCTCCAGACTGATAGCCTCTTTCTACACACTGTAGCCATGCATGTTCCATTACAGTTGCTTTTGGTAGGCTTGGAATTGTCAGATGTTTTAGATGGCATTATCAGGAAATATCTGCGTTTCTAACTGTCTTTTTATGTGGAATGAAAGTAGCCATGCTGTTCTTGCAGTCTTACAGGAGGCAGAGCAGTGTGGGGTAAAGAGGGCTGACTTCAGATTTGGTATGTTTGAACTCAAGTCCTAGCCCAGTCCTGACCATGAGAAAGTTACTTAACCATCTGTGTCTCATTTCTCACTCTGATTAGTGAGAATCATAACGGAATCATAACACCTAAACTCACAGAGTTATTGTGAAGATTAAATGATTCAATCAGCAAAGCATTGAGAGTAGCCGGCAGGTAATGAGCTCTGTAAGTTGTCATCATTAATGTTATGACTGAACCAAAAGAACGTCTAGGACTAGATGTTACTAAAGATTAGAATAATGATGCATTGGAAGGAGAATAAGATTATGATTATTTATTAGCACAACAAACATTTGAAGGACCAAGGGATGTGAAAGGATAAGAGACACAGAGATAAGGGGAAAGGAGGTACGTGGATGAATAACAGTGTCAAGATGGGTGATAACAGTAGTTTTGAGGCAGAGTAGAGAGACAGGGAAATTATGGGCACATGAGAAGGGAAAAGAGTCTGTCATTTTGGAGTCTTGTTAAATCCTCTCAACAGCTGAGAAGCAAGAACTTCAACACAATAATATTTGCTGTTAGGCCAACACAGAGTTTTATTCTTTTAAAATATAGGTGTTTTATGTTAAACTATCAATGGCCTGGGCTTCAGGCCCGATTGTACGTGGGCTTGGGCAGGTTCATTCTTTCCTCAGACATTGCCTGAGAATCTCAAAACTGTTCACAGTAATGGCATCCTACTTCCTGTATCCCTGTAGGCTAGATTTTAACTTAATGGACTGTAATCCTCCTGGGTGCCCCTCAGGAACCACAAGTGATAAGACAGGGACTTCCAACTCAAGTCCTTTCTATGACTTATGGAAACAACCAGCTGTGATCCCCAGGGAGGAGGCCACACCACACTTGGGTTGAACAACTTTCTTGGTGTCCCCCTTTCTCTCCCAATCCTTGTGCTTAAGCCTATATTAAAATGTCTTTAACAAAGTCTCCAACTGTGTTTCGTAAACTAAGCCTGAAATTCTTTTCAGTCTCATAGTCACGAATCCTGGTTTAGCTTGAGTTGAGGTCCTTAACGTTCTAATGGAACCCCTCAGGCAGCTGAGGTGACAGTGGAGCTGTGCCTGACACACACCCCTCCCCCTGGCCCAATGCTCATAGCTTCACGTTGAAGATGAAGCCATTAATTAAATCTGGTAACAAGGAGTTACAGCAAAGAAGGCTTGATATTAGCCACAGCAGTTGAGAACACTGTAGCTTCAACAGTTCAGCAAACAGTAATGTGGGAGAAGGGTATTCCAAAAAGAGATTAAAAAGTGAGGAAAATATTTCCAAAGTGTGAGAGATGTGAGCCTAAATGGAGGGTTTACTTTGATAGAAAATATATAAAATAATCCTTTCAAAAAATGAACAAGTACCAAAAAATTAGATTAAGCTAAGGTTCTAAAAGGATTTTCCGTAATGTTGAAAAATTGAGAATTTATTCTTTATCTGATAGGCCATTTAAGTAACTATAGTTTTATCAGAGGAGTGGCTTAGATCCTGGCAGGATAACAATAAGCTGTGATATGTGGATTCCACTGGAAAGAAAAGGAGAAAATGAGTGTGTGACTATACCTGAAGCTCCCAGGACACGAACACAAAGTGTGCCAGCTCTTTTTTCAGACAAGGCCCTCACTGAGTTCAGGTTCAGTCATGGTTCTACCTTGTTGCCCATTTGTCAGACACGTAAATAAATGCACATGGCAAAATCCCAGCACGGCCCCTTTGTGATGCAAAGACCACCTAACAGATGATCAAACAGAAGTTTGAAATGTTAACTGGAAACAGAGAGAAATGCTGTGATCATATTTGACCATCGATATGGTGTAGGGGGAACTGCAGTGGAGGTATAGAAATGTGAAGGTGATGGCCAGGATGGGGCCTGAGCTTTTGGAAGGCTAGTGATGTAAGAAACACAGGTGGAGGAACAGGTTTGGGGCCAGATGAGTTTCAGTTAGACACGCTGAGCTTGTAGTCCTGGCACTCCATCTTCATAGAAAGGTTGATCAGGCAGATGGATAATCATGTCTGTAGGAGGCACAATACCCTACACATAACTTCCCCATAAATGTTTACTAGATACAAAACAAACAAAGATGAAACCCGTTTCCATGTTAGTGCTCCCACAGTGGTATTTACTGGTTGGGCCCTTGCCGAAGTGGGGCTTTAATACATCTAACTTAAAAATAGTTGCTTACCACTTCTGTGCCCTCCCATATGTTTTCCCTTCTAGTTCACAATTAAATTTTAAAAATCAAGATTTTGAGAAATTAAAACTGGAAATATTCAAACACACTCTTGCCTTGTCCTGATAGTATTAGTTATTGGAGAGGTGGGACTTAGCAGGAATATTTGCAACTATGGCACAGAGACTAGCAAAGGTCATGAACTCAGCCTTGCAATGAATATGCTTTCCAGTCTCCTGTGTGATGTATGGTTGTACCCTTTCATCCTCAGACTTCGATATCTTTATCTCATCAGAATATGTTGGATAATGGGTTCCCATCTGGGCTTCCAGAAATATGATTATTACATATGTGCTTGTTCAAATATAATATGATAGTTTACATTCTTCACCCTGGACCCTACTTTATACACTGTGTGTAGAGTTTTAACAGACCAACTAGAAATATCTTAGTCCAATCTGGAAGTACTTTGATGCTCACAAATTGCATCCTTCTGCAGCATCTCATGCACTCATGCACCCTGATCATTCTCACTATGATATTATCTCTATTTGTCTCTTCATTGACCCAACAGCCTCTCGGAAGGCAGGAAACCCTCACTCATGTATCCCAGATCAGTGTTTTGTGCAGAATAAATTCTCAAAGTAAGCGTATGAGGAATATAATGGAGAGAACATAATACATATATATATATACACACACACATATATATATATATACATACACACACATATATATATATATATATATAAAGCCCCAAATCTAGAAAGGAAGCCAAGAGTGGGTAAAAGAAGATGCAGAGGAAGGG
>NW_008345602.1:1496372-1520021 GCF_000622305.1 Nannospalax galili
TATATATATATATAATTGGCCAGGTCAGATCTGCTGAGACCTCCATGCTTGAAAGCTTATCTTACTTCTATTTACATTGTGGAGTGGGGCAGGGCCTTCACTCAGACCAGTTACAAGTTGAGATCATCTCATAGGGGAGGGGCAGGGTAAAACAATGTCATGCATTTTCCCGTCATAATGGAACTAAAGTCTGGCCATAGCTATCTGTTCCTTTTCTCAATTGAACTCTGAAAGATTCTCTGCTAGTTTTCTTTCAAGTTTTCGGAAAGAGTTCTTCTTTCACCCTAACACTGCTCACCCCAGCCAGGTGCTCAGAACACTACCACTGGGGAATCTCTGACTCATGCTTGCCAAAGTAGAACTGTATAATAGGATTCATTCTTCTCTGACTAACTTCTTCTCAACACATGTTGACTCATTAGAAATTGTGAGAAGAAAGTTAGCAAAACTTTTATTGACTTTTATTGCTTCCTTTGCAATTTTTTTCTTCTTTATAACAAATTAATTGCACACTGGGTACCACATAATTCTACACCCACTTTAAGAGTACCTGCTAGAAAAAAGCACTGGAAAGTGCTCTTTTTGGAAGTCATAAAAATTAAGACATGGGGGAAAATCTTAGCATGTTGTTATGGCTAGAAGTAAGGGAACTTGGTTAGGTTGAAAGGTACCTTTGAAGAGAAGTGGAAGACGTCAGTGAAGGAAAGCTGGAGAATAACCCGGGCAGCACGTGAAGAATGGAGAGGTGGCTTTGAGCGCATGGAGGTAGAAGGTTCTGGATGCTCCTCATGGTTCCCTTAGGACTGCTGCAGAGAAGAGGCAGTTCATATTGTCACAAATATGGAAATCCTTATCCTTGAATTTTTTTCATCTATCTTTAATACATCGTGTTTTGCTTTTAAGATGAGATAGGTGCTCCTGTCTTAGGGTGGAGAGTGGTTGGGGAGGACTACGGAAATCTGAACCTAAGAATCTACTCAACCCTTCAAAATTCTGTTTCTCTGAATCTCTCTCATATTACCCTTGGGACCCTTTCTCTTCCAGGACTCTGCATGGTGTTTCTATCCCTTATGTTTAGTGTCATATAATAAGTCAACCCCAACTTGCTGCATTCACATTGCCTGCATGTATGGAAGTGCACCCATGTCATGCAATGCCCATGGAGGTCAGAAGAGGCTGTCGGATCCCCTGGGACTGAAGTTACAGACAGTTGTTAGCTGCCATGTGGGATTTGAACCTGGATTTTCTGCAAGAACAACCAGTGTTCTTAACTGCTGAGCCATCTCTCCAGCCCCAAGACATGTCATTCTTATTATTCTATAGACCACGGATTTTAAACAGGGCTCAACGCTAGTGACTTATCTCTGTTGTGTAATATTAGCTAAGAACAGGTCCACTGGCGTTGGAGAAACCAAAACGCTTCATCATATGACTGGTGCTTCAGAGGGGGAGGCTGGAAGAGCTAGAGGATGGCTGAATCTCATTGTCTAGAAGGGTGGTAGAGCTCTTCGCAGTAGCTCACGTCTTCAAAAGAACAAAGTGCGACGTTCTCAGGCTCCTAAGTCCTATGTAGTCAAGATGATGTAGTCAAGACTTCTATCACATGTTGTGGGCCAAAACAAGTCCTAAGGACAGCCTAGATAGAAGGAAATGGAAAATGGACTTCACCCTTTGATGCAAGGATTGGCATGCCAGATCAGGAAGGAAACTGACAGTGCCCTCTTTGCAGGGATTCTACATCCTTAACTCTGTGGGCCCCTTGGTTCTAATGGTCTCTTAGTATCTGTTGGCTTATCATATAATTTTTTGAATATATCAAAGGGCAGAGCTAAGGTTGTTTCTATCACCATGTCCTTCCCACGATAGGGGCTCAGACCATTCAGATTAATTAATAGAGCTGTGCAGGCTGGAAGCATAAATTGGGTAAATACCTTGATGAGAGCATTGGCTTTGGAATCAAATGGTGTGAGTTTGATTCACAAGTTTGTCATTTATTTAAGAGCTCTAAATGTGTACCTTCCTCTGTGTTTCTATGTTTTTCCAAAGTAAACTGAGTTGATGAGTCATAGTTCATAAAGTGATTGTTAGAGGGAGCAAGTTATTGTTTGTATTATAAGTGACCAGGGCATGGGAGGGGGCAAGTCTCATTCTTGACTTTATGCTCTTTAGAGTTCTTTATGCTCTTCAAATGTTCAAACACACTTCAACAACTCATTGACACATTTGAGGGAAAAGGTTTCTCAATTGGTAAGTAGAATACTGAAAAACCCTCAGAGTATAACCATGTAAGAATATATGCTAGGAGGTACTTACCAGAGTGTTAATACATTGTTTTCATACTAGGCCCCCAGGGCAAACATGGGTATAAAATTAAGGGTCCAGTTGTGCCAAAAGCCATTGTTCCTTAGGGTCAGCTATCACACCATGGCAGACTTATTCTTGAGGACATTCTCTGTTCTGTCCTTAGGTTACCATGGTGAACACGACTAATGAGCATGCACTGGAGGACAAGGGAGGAAAGGGGGCCATGCTTAATACAATGTCCTTGATATCATACAGAGCGGAGGACCATCCATCCGCAATGAATTTGAATTCACTCAGCCTTCTGTGCATACTGAGAACATGGTGTAGTGAGCCTTCACATTTCTTTGGTGTGGCAGTTTTGTCCCTTCTCAGTGGCAGCTTTCCCTGAGAGTGCAGATTTTGTTTCCCCTTTCATGACTCTGAAATGAACTTCATAGATAAAATAGCTTATCTTCAAGCACAATTTTTAAAAAATCAGTATAATGCTTACAGCACAAAGGACAATGAAGAGAATGTCATTTCATACCAAAATATTTTGTTTCTGTATGTAAATATGTGGGTATAGCTCCAGTAAAGACAATAATGAAGTAGTGGAATGCTTGCACATAAGTAAGGTTCATAAGGTTGAAGTTAAGATGACGTTCTGCTCGTATCACTCCATTGAAGTAATTTTTTACATTGAAAAAAATAATGTTGACATAAATACATAATACATTACATGATGTAATTCAATAGTGCCTCATGCTCAAATATATATGTGTATATTTATGTATGCATTTAAATGCATACATTGTATATCTGTGAATATGTTATATATATATACTATGAAAATATACAAATCACTCTGAATATTTAGTAGTTCCAATTAACTGAATATTACATGACAATTTTCACCTAGAAAATTCAGTGCATATTGTAACTATGCAAAGCTAGTTGATGTCTTTATATTAAACCAAGTAAGAATATACACATGGATTATTGTAAACAGATATTTCATTACATGATTGTCTGGATACTCAAACTGTTAAGTCTGTGACTTGAAAATTCACTTGATAGAACAATTTCTTATCACACAGGACTGTCACCCCACTGTAGGACATCTAGCACCCTTATCCCTACCAATTAAGTTCTACCACATCATGGGCATCTGCATTCATCTTGGTAAGACAAACCCTCAGACTTCCAACATTCTCCTACTCAGGGCTGCACCTATCAAATTCCATAAACGCATGGTTGGCTGCTAACATGGCTTTTTTATGTGATATTATCTCATAGGCTCTCACAATGACAAATTCTATTTTTTTCTTTCTTTTTGTTTTCTTGCCAATAAGGAAATAGGCTTCCATAGATTAAATGGCACATATGTGTTGTAGTTCATAGCTTCAAACCATATTTAATTGTATTTTTTGAGAGTTTTGTCTTTGTGCTTACGCTTTACGCATAACGAAGACTGGCAGTGGATAAGCACGTAGCATACAGAAGGTGTTCATTCAGAGAAGTACTGTGCATGACACAGTTGACATTACATAGAGAAGTCTGCAAATACACAGCACCAAGTGAGCCGCAGTGCACAGTGTGGACTCCCGGGATTGTGTGGTATCAGTGCAGGCTCCTCAGCTCTGACAAATGTGCCATTCTAGTGGGAGGCATTTATAATAGGAAGACTTTGAGTTAGGTGGTGCTGGGGGAATGGTATATGGAAAATCTCTATACCTTACTCTCAATTTTTGCCATGAACCTAAAACTCAAAAGAATAAAACCTAGGTGGTTGGAGAGGTGGCTCAGTGGTTAAGAGGACTTGCTTTTGAGAGGACCCAGGTTTGGTTCCAGCACCCATATGGCAGTTCATAACTGTCTGTAACTCCAGTTCCATGGGATCTGCCATCTTCTGGCTTCTGCAAGTGCCAGGCATGCATGTAGTACACACACACACATACACACACACACACACACA
This sequence comes from Nannospalax galili, assembly GCF_000622305.1. Taxonomy (NCBI): domain Eukaryota; kingdom Metazoa; phylum Chordata; class Mammalia; order Rodentia; family Spalacidae; genus Nannospalax; species Nannospalax galili. Next base: position 1,500,631 of record NW_008345602.1, read on the forward strand.
CACACACACACACACACACACACAAAACCTTCACACCTAATATACATAATATAAAATAAATAAATCTTTTAAAATTTAAAACATAAAATAAATGGATAAAATCAGCTTTATCTTTAAAGAGGTACTGGCTTGTTTCCACTGGAGTGGGAGTCTGTTCAGACTGTGTAGGAAAGCTGGGTTCAGGGCTGTTGAGTCAGTAAGGCAGAGGTGAGGCTTTGCTGACTCACAGGCAGGAACATAGCTCCTCTGTCTACGTTTCGGTCTCTTCCCCATTTACTCTTCATCTGGAATCTTCATTTTCACCCACCTCTGGGAATGGCTGTAGCTGTTTTGACTTAAAGGGAGTAACTAGGGGGAAATATCTAGATGAACGTAACTTGAGCTCCTTAACTAAATTATGCTAGTTGGTGCAGATTAAGTAATTGAACCAGTGCCTCACACTCAAAATGTATATAAAGGTAGGTAGTTTGCTAAATGTCAGTTATTACTGTAGAAGCCTTTGGAGGGAACCAGGTTTATAAGGGTGGTGTGGGTGTCATGACTGCCTTTCTGTGTCATCACATTTAGTTCAGCAACTTTGTTTTGGTCACTTGTTTTTTGTGACTCTTTATACTAGGATGTATACAGAGAATGTAATCTGTCCTGAAGGATCTTATTAGTTGTGTTGGGGTGAGGATCAGGATCAAAGAGGAATTAACAAGACAAAGAAAAATATAGAAATATCAAAGTCATGAAAGGCAGAAACATAGTCTCATAAGGCACCAGGAATTCCAGTTTCTGACAATAGCGGAGATCAATTTAAAGACAAATCATGTAATCAGGAGAAGTGGAAATGACTCTGAGTGATAATATTTGACAGTAAAAATGAAGTGGAGGCCCAGAAGGATTAAGGCTCTCAAGAGGAAACCATTACATCAATAAAACCACCAGGTGGCTTGGGAACTAAGAACTGGTCAGAGTAGGTGTCACCAAACTGACCAAACAGGAGAACCCGCTGGGGAGCTTTCAAATCACTTCATAGGTCCCAGCCTACCTTACTATCAGAACTTCTATGGAAAGGCCTAGAAATTTTATTCTGTTGTAAACTTCTCAAATTCTATTGACCAGGTGTGATCTTCATAACAATAGTAACATTACTGTTTGTATGGAAGAAATCCAGGTTCTCATCCTATACTAGAAGTGCTGAAGCGTGGACCCAGAACTCTGGCTTTTGAAAAGGACACAAGCATAGGATACTGAGTAAGTTAGAGAGCCACAGGACCAGTGCAGAGAGAAACAGGTCAGCAGTATCACCTTCTTCACAGCAAAAGGTTAATGAATAAGTTACCAAAATGTGGGGATAAGTTATTGACTATCTTTAAAAAACTTATTTCAAAAGTTAATTTTTAAAAATCTTATGCATATGAGTGCTTTGTCTGCATGTATGAATGTGCACCATGTACATGCCTAGTGCCGATGAAGATTAGAAGAGGACATTGGATTCCCTGGCCCTGGAGTTACAGGTTATGAGCCACCATGTGGATGATCAAAAGTGAGGTCGTCTGCAAAAGCAGCAAGTGCTCCTAACTGCTGAGCCATCTCTCCATCCAAACTGCCTTTTATTTCATTATTTTACTTTATTTTTCCCCAAGGTTTTTAGAGAAGATAGAAGAAGCAAACAAGGTGGACTCCTCCATTTACATCGTGCTGTTGATATAGTGGCACCCATGCTAGGTACTCCCAGAATATTTTTTGACCTCACGATAACCTGAGAGCTGGACTGATTTTATCTCCATTCCACCCATGGGAAAACACTCTCAGAGATTTTAAATAATGTGCCCAAGGTCACACAGTTAATAAGTAGCTGAGCTGAGCTGTGAATGGAAGGAACGGTTTTCACACTAAGCCAGACTGCCTCTCCCTTGATTATTCTCTGACCAGGACAACAGAACTGATGGGGAATTCAGAGACCATGAGTTCCGGCCCTCCTAATTTTTCCTTTAAGTTTTCAGAAATTTAAAGTCCAGCAATATAAAAGGTATGGATCACTCCAAATTACCAGGCAGACTTGGAGTAGAGTTGAAGCCCGTGTGAGCTTCAATATCCCAGCCCAGAGCACTTTCCAAAATACCACATTGAAGTTTGTTCTCAAACTGCTGGGACACTTGTTACATAATGTTCAAATTTATGTAGGAATGTGACTAATCCACATTTTTTGGTGTTTGATCAGATGTAGAATATAAATGAGGCAAGCACTTAATTGAAAAACTCAAGAAATGAGAGGGCTGGGGAAGGCTGGAGTACAGACCAACAATGAAACACAGGCTATGTGAATATTTTCTAGACTGTTATGGTTATGAACTGGAGTTTACTATGTCTGCTGAGATCAGTTCCATATTACAGCTAAACGATTACAGAGCTACGTGGCATTCATGTCTGATTGAGTAGGGGATTTGGTAATTACTGTTCTTCCCGACTAAGGGCTTCATGTGAGAGTCAGGCAAAAATTAAATGTTTGATGTATTCCTACCTGTCTCCAAACAACTGTGTGCGTTGTTCAGCAAAGCGGCGATCAAAGCAATCTGTTCATCATTTCAGAGTTTTTCTGTTAAAAATCATGATTTAAAATTCAGCGATTTTTTTTTTGTTTTTTTTTTTTTTTGCTATAGAAGAGATAGCAAAGATAGCGATGAATAGAATTTCCTTTCTTAAGAATCACCTGTCATTTGAAGCAGCACAAAGGCTTGTAGAAAGGAAGTACATATTCTAGTCAGTGTTTTATGTCCTTTTAATTATAATTATTTCAAAGCACTGGTATAAAAATATAGAACATTTAGTTAAAATAAATGAAAGAGATCACTACCTGGTGCTGTGAAGGACTCTTTGACATAGTATTTTACTCAGTTGATTTCAAATGTCAGACCAGAATCATCAAACTGTAGAAATGTTCTGGGGCCTAGGTTATTGACACTGACCTGAAATTTTAAAAGGCTAAGAGTCTAGGATGATCAGTTTATTAAAACAAGTTTGCAGGTTCCAAATTGAAGTCCTCATGGAGTAAAAGAATCTGCTGTGGTGTGGACTGAAAGAGTCATGTTTGCAAGTGACTGTATGTACTGTTTCTGTGCACCACCTCCTTGCCCTGCCTGTGATCGTCTTACCCTGAGAACCTTTCTGGGTTCAGCTGTGTTCATCTTTGGCCTTGGCATAGAACACAGGTCTTGGATGGTTTTAGCCAATCATGTTGGTCCCACTCCATTCCAGTAATTGACTAAAGACCTTGTCAGGTAACCAGATTTTGGCAGATGAAACTGGGATAAGACTTGTGAGAGGATTTCTGGAAAAGGTTATCTCTATGCTTTGAAAAAGACACAGAAATAGATAGCTCATTTTCTCCTCTATGTTGTGGCCACGAGGCAAGCCAGCTTTGGGAAAATCTGGCAAGTATGGAGACAAATAAGAAAGTCATAGAGAAAAAGAGGCAGAATTCGGCCCTTCTTGCAGAATGAGAAAATGAATTTCCTTATGGTCTAAGACATGGCTTTTACACCTTTCTGTTCCTCAGAATCACCTGAAGGGATGTGAAAGCACAAATCGTTGACCTCACCTACAGAGACTCTGATCCAGGTCCTTCAAAGTGGACATGGAGAAATTGCCTTTCCAAAGATCACAGATATTTCCTTTAAAAATTTTTATTGCAATTTATTTTTAAAAATTTTATTTGTTTTTGTGTGGTAGGTGTTGGGGGCAATGTGCATATCACAACATGTGTGGAAGTCAGAGGACAACTTTCAGAACTCAGTTCTCACCTTCCAACATGTGGGTCCTGGGGATCGAACTCAGGTCGTTAGACTTGGCAGCAGGCACCTGTACCAGCTGAGCCATCTCAAAAACCCAACATCCTAGATGACTCTGATGTTGCTGGTCCAGTGGTTACACCTGGATAATCACCAAACTAAAGTCTGTCGAGTCAAAGACTTCCATCTGGAATTCTGAAAGCATCCTAATTTATATGACTAGGTGCTGAGAAGCATATGAACACACAAAGATGCCTTCCATGAAGTTTCAAGCCTGATTTATATAAAGCTAACCAGAAAGAAACATCCTTTCCTGTCTGTCCTTACCATTAATGACAATCCATAAAAACACAGTGATCAAACTGAAGCGTAACATGTTTTTAGGATAAAGAACCAAAGTCTTGGAGTCAGAAAGTCCTGGACTTATGTGAAAGTTCTAGAATACTCTGTACTTGTAAACTACTTAAATTCTCTAGCTTTCTAATTAATAAATGAAAATGAAGACTTGATTAGACTCTAGACTTGTGATAGGATTATATGAAATAGAATCCAAAATGCTTCTAGTACAGTACTTACTGTAGTATGTTAAGTGCTCAAGAGATATGCAAGTGTACATATATGCATACATACAACTTAGATAAATACATATATACTCCACACATATTTAATTTTTATTTATTTTCCTAAGTGGAACATACAAAAACATAGAAAGTCCTCATTATTCAAAACTTTATCTAAAATCCTATACTTAACAGATTATCTGTGGAAACAAGAGTCTATAAAACACAATGTTTACTAATGGACTGTTGACTTATAATAGTGTCCATTTTAGACAGTCTTCCCTACTAAAGAGCAGGATCCATGTCATTGTAGATTTAAGTCTATTTCAGATAGTAAATCATGAACATTTGGTAGTAAAATTCAATTGCAAATTGAGATTGAAAATCTTAAAAATACTACCAGATTTTACAAAATTTATTTAAGTTTTGATGGAAATTTTGGCACATCACACTTTAAGTCACTGACAAATAAGAATCTGGCCAAAGCAGAAAAATGAAAAATTTGATGTGTCAGGCCCTGCACCTTACACATGTAATCGTACCACTCAGGAAGCAGAGACAGGGCTGCAAGTTTGAAACTAGCCTGGTCTACACAGAGAGTTACAGGATAACCTCAGCTACATAGTGAGACCCTAACTCAAAGTAAAATAAAATAACACAAAATAAAATAAGATAATTGAAGTAACACATCTGGAATTTTGGTGTGAAAGGCTCTTAAACAATGATTTGACTGTCAAAGGCCTAACAAAGATTCTTGGTAAAATGATACACATTTTCAAGCAGAAGGTCCTTCCATGATCATGCAGTAAAAGACAAGCAGAAACAGCAGGTTGATGCTCTATCATTGGATTGTATTGTTTTCTCATTAGAGTAACACCAAATTAAACAGTCACTTAAATCATTCCTGAAAACAGTGGTGAATAATTGATAGCATAGCCTAAAACTTATTAGGTAAGAAAAGCAAAATAAATAATATCTATACATTTTCAAATGTTTATATCATTTCTCAAGATAAATTTCCACTTAAGCACTCACCAACACCATTACCTGTAAACTTTGATCTCTAAGTGGATTGACAGTTTATAAGAGCAGAATTTAAGACACAGGACGCTGTAAGCTGAGTCTTAGTTGGCCTGATGCTTCCTAGACAAATAGGTTCATTTTCTAGCTTTCTTTGACTCTATAGCTATCGGGAAACAGTTGAGAAGATAGAGCGAAAGTGTTTTGTGAGTTTCAATGAAACTACCTAAAAGGGGGGGTGTGACTTTTTTCTCTCCTTTCTCCTTCTTGCTTTCTGGGATGAAGGGCTCTCCAACAGCTACCTTGGACCAGGAGGTAAAAGACACATACTGAGGATGATAGGAAAGAATATTAGACTTCTAGGTTAGCAGTCTTACCATGGAGCTCTCATACTGGGCTCCAGTTTGGAATTTTATTACATGTCAGAAAAATAAATATATCACTACAATGTGTTATTTTAGACTTTCCAAATATATAATTATATCTATTCACATTTTATTTTTTATTACATTTACTTGTTTGTGAGTGTGTATGCATGCATGTGTACCAAGGTGCTCGAATGGAGATCAAAGGAAAACTCCTGAGAATCAATTCTTCCTTTCCAACATTCGGGGCTCAGAAATTGAACTCAGGCTTAGCAGCAATCACCTTTACCCACTGAGCCACCTTGTGAGTGCAATTTATTTATATTTAATAAGTTCTTTAAAATTCACTGAATTTTCAATTCACTGAATTGAAAATGTAGTTTTGAAGTACATTTTCACTCATTACTTTGGGCAGGAATGACAGACAATCTGGACTGGCAATGTGCGGGGATGGAGGGAAGAAATGACTTATTTTGATACTCAGTAAAATTACAAAAAACAAGGCAGTCATGTTCGGTTGCTTCCTATCTGATTTACCACTGAGCTTTAATGTACTTTGCCTCCCATTTAATCTTATTGCATTGATTCCATAATGTTTGGGTAAGAAAAGTGTTTAGAATTATTCAATACATCTGACCATTTCAGAAATCTTCTGTTAATATTCCTGTCAGAGGGTCATCTAGCCTTTGTTAAAATGTTTTGATGAGAAAGTATTAAAGGTAGAGCTGATGGGAGGGATTTTCTTGGGTTGATTTGGAACCTTCCTATTGAAAATTTCTACCCACTATTACATAAATTCTACAAACTGGACTTACTGTTTTTTAACAAAAATTGTTTATGTGTATGAGTGTTTAGTCCATATATATGCAAGTACACCCATACATGCAATATCCACAGGGGTCAGAAGATAGTGTTGCATCCCCTGGAATTGGAATTATAGATGGTTGTTAACTGCCATGTGGGTGCTTAGAATCAAATCATCTGAAAGAACAGCCAGGGCTCTTAACTGCTGAGCCATCTCTCCAGCCCTGAACTTACTCTTGATAACCCTTGCTAGCATGCTGTCCTAACAATGCCTAAGCTTTAGGCAAAACACCTTTATTAACAGCTCTTTCCATTCCTAGACCACCTGACTGCTTATTAATGATTATAATGGCTCTTTTCCCCCTAGTCCTGGGAATTGAAATCAGAACCTTGCTCAAATTGGGCCAAGTGTTCTACCACTAAGCTATATCTCCAGCCTACTGATATATTCAAGACTGTCAACCATCTTTGCAGAAATAGATTGCAGTATTTTGTATATTACAGGAAATAGCATCGTCTACTATAGAATACTTTTAGTAGTTGGTAGCTGAAATCTCTGCCATCTGTGACCTTCTCTTTTTTCTACAAAGAAGAATCCAGTTTCTTCATCTTAAAAGTCTCTTAAGAGGGACTGGAGTGATGGCTCAGTGGTTAAGAGCACTGATTGCTCTTGCAGAGAACCCAGCTTCAGTTCCTAGTACCAACTTGGCAGCTAACAACTATCTGTAATTCCAGTTCCAGGGGAATCTGAAGCCCTCTTTTGACCTCCATGGGCATTGCACATCAGGTAATACACTCACACACATAAAATAAAATATTTTTTAAAACTCTCCTAAGAACATTTTATCTCTATCAATCATTAATGTGAAACACCTCCCAAATCAAAAGTACACAAAAATGTACAACACCTCTGTAAAGAGGACCAAAGTTTAATGTCTGGCAAAGTGGCCTAGACCTTTAATTCCAGCACTTGGGAGGCAGAGACAGGTGGATCTCTATAGACTGAGGCTAGCCTGGTCTACATAGTGTGTTCCAGGCCAACTGGGGCTATGGGAAGACCCTGTCTGAATAAAAGCAAAAAAAAAAGGCCAAAAATTGAAACATATTACAAAGTGTTGAAATTTAAAATAAGACCTGTAGCCTTTTAAATTAAATCCCATTCCCCACAGTGCCTGTAGCCTGTTGGACTCAATATAATCCTTATTAACTGATGGAGAATTTTCTGGCTATGGGGAGAGCGAACAAAAGGGGATGAATCTGAGGGTGGAAAGTTATTGTCATCAGAAGTATAGACAATGAAGAAGCAAATAATATTGGACCAAACCAGTAGTTTCTTATTCCTCCAGAAAAAGCACAACATGCACACACACACACACACACACACACACACACACACACACACACACACCAGCTGGCAAAGCTGTCTGCAACTTGCAGTGTTTCCCAGCTGTCTAAACATAAGCAGCTCTGGGCCACTCTGGGCCTCCTTATCTCTTTCAGAGATATTTGCCCCCTTTTGGTCCTGGGATTTAATCTTCTCTTGATCTCTATCTTACCCTTCAGCCATTCAGATCCCCGTTGACACTGTAAATGTCACTTTCAAATAACTGTCCTTGCTATTTAGCTGGAGGAGGCTTACAAAGGTGGTGCTGTTGGTGCTGGGCTATGTGATTTCACATTACACAGAGTAAGGTCACTGGATAGCTCCTGCTTTGTAAGGATTTGCTTGTTCATCTTTTAAGAAACATTTATGCCAGGAAAAAATAAAAAGCAACTGATCTCGTCTTGCCTCTTCCCACTCACTTTTTCCAGGATTATAAAATTCACATTACATCATGAGGTTAAGGGGTTGTAGGCAGTGGCTTCTTAATTTAAAAGTTAAGTCTTATACTATTGTGCCATTTGCTGAGATGTTCTATCCCAGGTGGAGTGGAGATTTCCAAGGGCTTCTGTTCTTGCTGCTGTACCTAAGTATCCTCTATCTTGTACCAGTTTTTACAAACCCTTTCTAAATAATCTGTTAATCCATCCTTAAATTCATGTGTTCCATAGCAGCTTTACAGTATCACTCACAAAACTGTTAAAAATGAGCAGGGGTTTTGGAGCCTGGGCTCCTGCAGAGGGCTCAGAGGTAGAAGCTTCAGCTAGGCAATCAGTCATAGCTGACTTTATTTCTGTTCTGTTCCTAGCTCACCTTTTTATGCAGAATTACTTTATGGATTTTGTATTTTAAGATTTCTTCTTCATTTATTTGCGAGAGTTGGGGTATAGGAGGATAAAGTGAACAGATTAATTTTTTCACCAATTGACTTAAAGTACTTACCTTTGTGTTGCTTGGACTCAAGTTTCCAAACATGTCATAAACAAACTGAATTGGATTTTGAAGCCATTGCCAACAACCGCATCTAAAACCAGGTGATTTGGGTGCTCTAATATTGAATTTTAAAACAGATTCTAAAAGAAATATAGATCAAGCACCTCCATCTCAAAAATAGATTGCCCTGCCTCCTTGGGGGAAGGGGGAAGGTCTGGGCCCTTAAGTAGGAACTAGGCAGCCCTGGGAAGCATCCTGTAAGAGTTCCTGCCTCATTTTGAAGCATGCCTCACCTTTGAGCTTTCCAAGGATGTAATTTGGTCTATACAGTGGAGAGGATATCAAAGCATCAAACTGGCCACAATATATTCATTCTCAAGATATTAAAGGATGCTTTAAGGAAAAACTGAGATTAAGTACTCTATCCTACTCAAAGGGTCCAGATGCAACCAGGATCACCAAGACCATTGGGACCTTGTCCTTCATGTTGGTGCCAAAAATCATTGAAAACTCACTTGCCACCCATCATAGGTTTAATTTTTATTATTTTTATCTTTTTTGCTTATTTTTGGTCTGCTGTGACCTCAGGATCCCAAATCCTGAGATACTGAGTAAAAATCTAAGAAGACAGAGTTGCAACTCCCTTTCTATCCAAGCTTCCAATTTGGTTCATGAATCTAGAAAACAACAGTGAGATAAACCTTTCATTTTCTAACTTTGGTAATGCTTTTTTTAAATTAAAAAAAAAATCTAATTAAGTACTACATTGCCTGTTTCTCTGTGTTGAACAAGTTGGTTTCATTATAAAAGGCATTTTCCAGGATGTATCTAATGGACTTGCTGACTGTAATGTGTTGGTAAAATGTATAAAGCATAATACTTCTATGCTACATAGTAGGGGTGGGCTGGAGTGGTAGGGAGAGGAAGTAGCAAGGCGCAGGTCTTCACGCACAGTTCTGAAGAATTCGGTCCTTAAGTGTACAGTGTGCATGAGTCAACAAGTAGACAAAGAAAACCCAGACCTTTGATGACCCCTGGTGAATAAACTAAGCACTGCATAGAGACGCACCAGAGCCACAGGCTTCCTGTGCGGGCGAGCCCTTGGCTGGCTCCCTACTTCATAAGGCAAAAGGGTATTTTCCCTGAGTATCACATACATGCCTTACAGACTTCAGGTATCTTTATCCCTCTAAACAAATTTCACTTTGGTGATCTCTGTCAGTAGAGATTAAGAAATGCATGTGCATACACTGTTTTCTATCTGTGCAGTGACTCTCAGCACGAATGCTGTTATTTATGGAGTGTGAAAGAATTTAGTGGCCTCCATAAAGTGAGATCTGTAACTTTCCTTCACATTAGGTGTATTTATATTGTTTTATGGAGGAGTTATAAAGAATCAACCACCCCTATTATATAACCCAAATTTAAAGTTGGAATTTAGAGGTAATGACTTGAGCGCCAGCTAAAATGCTCTTTCATGCAGCCAAAGTCTGCATTTTCATAAACAGCTGTGTATGACCAGCATGTGGTACTTGTGAGCCAAAAAGCAGTCTGTATTTTGTCAGTCTGTGGGAGAGGAAAGAAATTTGTTTCTGTAAAAGAAGGGTGGAAGGAAAGTGTAAGCAATTTTACCATATACCCCAGACATCCAATTATAAAAGCGGTGACACCAAGTTCCTATTTCTAATCAACCAGAACGGCACCCACCTGGTGGAGCCGTGCTGCAGCAGAGTATCAGCAGTTTAGACCACGAGTACAGCTCACCTCAGCAGTCATCTGTGTGCCATAACTACTGGCTTTTAGGTTTTTGAAACTTGGCTTCTCTCTCAGACTGGTATTCACACTGCTGGGTTGTTGAATTTATACTCTCTCCCCATTTCCTTTTTAATTACTATAAGTCAAAGAATGCTTTGATCTTTATAACTAAACTAATTTTTTGAAGTAAGAAACTATCCCAAACATTATATATCCCAGCTTCACAGTACCAATCTTGGTCTCCCATGCTGGGATTATAGCATATGTCAATTTCAGCACAGCCGCAGAAGATCATCCTTAAACTTGGGATAGGACTGGCATCCTGAAAATTTAATCTACTTGACAGAGATCTACAGTCTCAAAGACGGAATCTTAGAAGTTGCCTAATTCTTTTCATAAAAAACCTGAAGCCTAGGATTGGGTGATATTTCTAATCCAGCATGACTGAACATGTGTCTGTTCTTTTCTTTCTGGTTGGGTTTTCCATCAACCATGTCACTATCTTCCTTGGACACATAGAATATGTGCGGCTTTGGAAAGCTGACTGCATCAATCTTTAGAGTCTTGAGTAAATTGTTGAGTCCAAAGGGAGGCGGGAGGGGAACAATGAAACATTGATCAGAATTTGAGAAGCAACTCAACTTGGAATAAATCTATATAATCGTCAACACTTCTTTTTCAAATTAGGAGAAGCAGTTTTGATTTTAATTGCAAAATTCATCCATGTTTACTGCTACATTGTTTTAATGAAGAGTATGTATAATAAAATTTAAAAGATTTGTTATAACATTGCTGTTATTGGAATATTTCTGTTGTTTACTGTGTGACTGAAGGACAAAATACTAAAGATTTATGTAGTATACAGATTTTATGTAGTATACAGATATGTAGTGTACAGTATAAAGATTTATGTAGTATACAGATTTTATGTAGTATACCGATATGTAGTGTACAGTATAAAGGTTTATGTAGCACGCATTTTCTATTGTTACAAGTATTTCATGAGACTTTTCACCAGAAGTGTTTCATTTTAAAATCTTTATGTCATGCTTGAAGTTCACTCATCCCTCACGTGTATGTCAAGTATGTACATTGATTGAACAAATCTAGCATCACAAAGTCTCTCCCTGCATAATGTCAGGTGATCACTGGGGCCTAAAAGTAGCTTTGCACAAAGGAGTGGAGACATTTCCAAAATGCCTTCAAACTGAAAATCATGTACTACTCCAAGCCACCAAGCACAACTCGAGACTCTCCACTCCAGACTCAAGGAATCCCCTCTTCCAAAGATTAGCTGGGCGTGTATGCATTCTTAGCAACCAAATCAAAATCTGCTTCCAAGTTTGGGCCCCTACAGCCTATTTGGAAGCAGTGGAGTTGAGCTGGGAAAGTTCTACAAATCTGAAACGTTGACTTGACTTGCATGCAACCTCTCCGCTCTCTAACTGGGCAGAATTCCTCAGTGCAGGAGTTTACAGGGAGTCCAAGGAAAATAGGTTCTATAGCAGTTTGTGGCTGTAAACTCATGTTTCCCCAGGCCTGTTATATGGCAGTGACTTGGGAAGCTATTAGCTCAAGATTGTGAACTAGACCTAAGCATAAAGCTCATTATAATGTCCAACCAAGAGCTTCTTCACAGGGATAGCCATTTCCACCCACTCCTCGCAGCCCAGGTTGGGGCAGGATTCAGCAGCTACACAGTGCAGAGTTGGCTGAGGCTTGGCAACCTAGGACTCTTAAACCTCTCCTTTGGCTAAATAAGCCTTCAAAGTGCTTGGACATTTGGTGAATATGTGTGTGGCAGGGGAGGGGAGCAGTTATATGTCAAATGACTGATCTTAGATTTTCTTCTTAAATGGCCAGGTTTAGGTCCAAATAACTAATTAAAAAAATACTGATATAATCACTTCAGCTTGAAATTATAATTCCTTGCATACATTGTGCTAAAGAAAATTAATAGCTCAATGGATACTTTCAAGAACAAGCACTTCCTGCATTGGAAAAGAAGGAAAAAAACAGAACTCTTAAACTTAGAAAGCAGATGTGATTTACATCATTCTTAACAGTTCCACCTTCCTTAGGGGATTGCATCACAGCCTCTAGGGTTGGGAGGAAGCTGCCTTTGCTAATTTCGTGCATCTCACATGTCCCTTCTGCTCCTAGAAGGACTGCTTAATTTCATGACAATTTTTGCTAATGAATGAGAATTGACCTTTGAGAAACATGGTGCCAAAAACCAGTTTGTAAAAATTGAGTTTAACTACAAATGTAGTTAGGTAACAGGGATTGATTTATATGTAGCATGAAATTCTAGAATCTCACAAATGCAAGTAAATATTATTCAGTTATCTAGAAACATGTTATTTAATCCAACAAATAACTAGTGAATTGTTACCTTAAATTTCTCCAGAGATATTACCTAGTCTCTGTGATCCACTGTCTTCTTGATCTCCTTCCACAGAACTAACTGGTGAGTTCTAATGATTCAAAATTATTAAATTAAATTAATTCAATTAATTGATTTTGTGTGAATGTGTGTATGTGATATGTGTGTGGGGGGTGTCATATGTCTGTGGATACTTATATGCCACTCTGCATGGTAGAGGTCAGAGGAAAACCTTGGGTGTCAGTGATCACCCTCCACCTTATTTGAGATAGAAATCTATTTGAAAGATTGCTTGTTTTTTCCAATGTATATGCTAAGCTAACGGGCCCTTGAGCTTCAGGGGATTCTCCTGTTTCAACAATCTGATATACCCATAGCGGTGCACTGGGATTACATACAGGTGTCCTACTGCTTCTGACTTTTACTTGGGCTCTAGAGATCCAAACTCGGGTATTCACACTTGCACAGCAAGTGGTCTATCAACTGAGCCACCACCCCAGACCTGAATCTGAATTATTGACCTCTGCCTGCACTTCATGCTGTGCCGCTGTCATTCTCTTTAGCATGCTGTTTCTCGTTTCAGGATTACCCTCCTCCCCTTCTGAACTCCTACTCTTTCTTGAAGACCGCCTCCGCCTGCACTTCATGCTGCGCCGCTGTCATTCTCTTTAGCATGCTGTTTCAGGATTACCCTCCTCCCCTTCTGAACTCCTACTCTTTCTTGAAGACCTGGCTCAGGTGTCCCTTGCCACTTGTCTGTACCCTTAGTAGGCATGAATAATTACTATTTTCACACTTTTCATATTGAATTTTAATCATTCATAAATAGATTTTTATAGCCATCTAAACCACAACCACCAAACAGCAATGCCTAACTTTATTTGCCATTCATCTGTAGTTCCTAGAACATAGTAGGTCTTTATCAACTCTTTTGAGTGAATGGGTGCATGTACAAGTGAATTCTAAACACTGTGTCAAAAGGGCTGGTACACTGAGCTGAAGAAATAAAGAAACAGTCTTTATCCTCAAGGAGATTACAATTGTGAGGAAGAAATAGGCATATTAACCTTTGCTCAAAGATAAAAGTCTAGGCTTGTATAAGAGATGTGAAATGCTCTGGGAGCATAGAAGTAAAATTTTGTGAAAAGAATATTCATTTGTTAATACTTATTTTTCTTCATTAAACAGTTATTTTGGTGGTGGAGAAGATGGAGTTTAAGTTGGAGTTTAAAGAACAAGCAGCGGTAAAGTTTGGAAAGATGAGTGAAGATGTTGGTAAAAATACAAAATGTGCTCGCTTTGGCAGCACATGCATTAAAATTGGAATTATACCGGTATTAGCATGGCCTCTTGTGCAAGGATGACACACAAATTTGTGATGTATTTCATATTTTTACACAAGAACACCACTAAATGGACTAAGTGGAGTGTGTGTGTATATGTGTGTGTGTGTGTGTATGTGTGTGTTTTGTGTAAAACAATAAAAGAAGAAGACAGGAAATTGAGAGGGAGTGGAGAGGGGACATGGGAAGAGGTGGAAGGGACAGGGAGGGATGGAAGAATGCAAATTCAGGACCCTGTGTTAAATTCTGAAAAAACTTCACAAAAATGATATATTAGGGAAATGACAACAGTCTTATTTTGTTGAACCTAGAGAAAACAGGAAGGAGTGTTAGGAGATTTGTCTGAAGGGCCTATACTGAAGTCCTTATGATAGTCTTCTATTTTGTGGGGGAGATAATGAGGGTCTTTGGAAGATCGTGAAACTAGGGAGTGAAATGATTGATCTCTGTGTCTTGTGAAGATGGAATGAGATCATGTGTGGAAAGTGCTTGAAATAGTGGTTGCCGCGCAAAAAGTACACTGTGAATTTTGCTATTATAGTCAGGTATTTTATGGAAGAAGGACTGTGGAAGGAAGAGACCAAAGTACAGAGAAAAAGTTAGGTTATGGCAAAAAATCTCAACAAAAACTATAAAAATCCTAAATCTAGCCAGACTATAAACATAAACGGAATGGACTGCATTCAAATGGCATGTTGAAGGAGAAATGGAAACAGCTTTATAAGCAGATGGTGACCCTCCCTCTAACTCCTTCTGTGGGACCCTCTAACATGTCTCCTTACCTCATGTCCTCTTGTTTTAATAATCCGTGGAGTCCAGTTAGTGCTGCCCATGGTTGTGGAATTATCCACTGGGCCATGGGTAGCCTCAGTGGCCAGCCCTCAAAGAAAAGTAGTGCTCCCTCCCCCCGCAGCCATCAACTGCCAGCAAGTCTTCAGACTGCTAAGCTTTTTAAAAAGCTCAAGGAAATTTTTATTAGCGTTTAAGGGAAAAACAAAAGGGGAGCTGTAAGTCTTGGCAGCTGCCAGGGGAAGGGAGATGGAGAAGAGAAAGAGAAAAAGTCAGGCTGTTTGCAATGGAGGTAGACAAGCAGCCACGTGGCGAAAGGAGAGGGGGCTTCAGAGAAAGAGAGCTCAGAGTGCCAGGGAAAGCATGCTGGCCTTCCATCAGTGCCCCCATAGAAGGGGCAAAGAAAGGAGAAAGAAAATGTGCTCTTTTGAGTCCTGACAAGTGGGCAGGCCTCATGGCAGAGGCTCCATGTTGCTACCTGGTGGAAGCGGGTGCACTGAGGAGAGGCTTCTAGGGAGGAAAAGAGCATCATCTTGTTAAGCAGATAATTATCCCTCTCATCTCCTTTTGGGTAGCTGGGTCTCCATCCAGAGTTAGAGGAGGAACTTAGAACAAAGCCCAGAAAACTTCTCCTTTTATATGGTAAGTTAAATTCCAAGGAATAGCAAAGCTCATTTTCATTTCTAGTGTTACTAAGGAGAGGGAGGTGGAGTCCAAAGTTTCAAAAGCTGGAAACATTCCTGCCACAAAGAAGTAACTTTCGAATCATTTAGGAACAAGACTATGGATCATAGTCCCAAATATTTCTGGCATTTCTAGCCTCTAGTCAGGACAGGACCAAGGATATTTCCAGTTCATGGCCAAGTACATGAATCAAAACCCCATCCCTAAACTGCCTGTCCTATTTCTATCTCCTGTCATCATTCCTCCCTCTGAAGAGGTAACCCTAACTGCCACCAGAGAATTTGGTCAATGACCAATATTACTACTTCCTGCTTGAGTGGGCTTCAGATGTGACACTTGGGGTACCTCTCCACTAGACCTAGCTAACGGACCTAGAAAGTACATCTGTGGTTTATTGGATAGCAGTCAGGTGTAGTGAGGAGAGGAACTCCTTGACTCGTGTCTGGATAGAGATGTAAGGGAGAAGATGCAAGGGGAGTTAGGGAGAAATAGGCATTGAGTAAATTGGGGTGTAGGGGAGTTTAGGATTCCCAATCTGGTAGATGTTTAGGTCTTGAGAGATGATCAAGGGGACCCAGGTTGATGGAATTAGATTGTCGTAGGACTATCTAAGTACAAATTGACTGTAAATGGGAAGAAATAAAATTTAAACAGAACTTAAGTATACAAGATCCAAAGATTAATAGAATCATTATTACAATTATAATAAACATAATTCATTTTCCCCACAAAATTCTGTTCAATACTGATACTTCATGTCTAATAATGCTAGAGACTTTCCCAATGTTTTCCTTCCTGACCAGCCATGCTATGTTGGGTGCCATGCTGTGTTGTGTGGGAAAAATAGAACACAGGTCAAGACAACACACATGTGTATAGTCTGAGACAACAAAAGCAATAATAACTTTAGCTCAGCAAAATACAGATGCTTTAAAATGGCGAAATCAGCATGCTGCTTGTACCACAGTGGCCCTTCGTGTATTAGCCTGGTCATTAACACACCTCAAATTCGAGAGGTGTTTCTTCAATAGAAACCAGTCTTATTTTTGTTAGCTCTTAAACTTTGTACCTCAGAGCTTTCACTCCACAATAATTATTTTTAAATGGACAACATCTCATGATGCTTTATAATTACATCACTTTTAGCCATTTATGAAAGTTTCATGAATGTCTCTTAGAAACTTCATAAGGTAGTCTACAACCATTCCCATTGTACAGATCTAAGAACTGAGTCTGAGGCATATTGTGTCCTGAGTGTGATACTAAGAGGAAACCTCTATGTACCTACATCTTAGCAGATCTTAAAAACCGAGATACAACTAAGTGCTTCAGAATGGTTGAATCCCTTAATTTGTGACACATTTCTGTGTTGATCCATGCAAGTTCCTTGTTTATTTTTCTATTCCTTTTTTCTCATTCTTTATCTCTTATCTTTTATTACCTCAAAAGGTGCCTATTCTCATATATAATAAATATGTTGACTAAACAGCAAGAGGTAGAGTGAGATACACAAACAATTTCATGTATGTTCAATTATATTGAATGTTCAATACTTTCTATTATATTTAATAGAAAGGGTCTGCCCATTATTTATGGGTAAGTTTATGTGTGTTGGGCAAGGGAACAAAATTATTAAAATCCCTCTTTCTGTATTCCAAAAGGCTTCTTGAAATTCTGAAGGAAGTAGAGTTACACTTGAGCTGTGGAGCACTAAATGCCACATGTGAACACGAATCTGAGACTCTTAGCAGTTTGTGGCAACATGGATGAGGGGCCCCTGCCAGGGGTTTTGTGTAAGTCTAGGGTGGAACCTGAGATTGTGAATTGTATGTGTGTATGTATATATGTGTATGTGTTTGTATGTGTATGTGTATACATATGTATGTGTGAATATGTATATATGTGTATGTGTTTGTATGTGTGAGTGTGTGTGAGTGCCACAATTCACATATGGAAATCAGCACCTCAGTGTTAAGTCTCATCTTCTGCTTTGTTTAAGACAGAATCTCTTTGTTGTTGAGTAGGCCAAGCTAGCTGGCCTGGGAGCTTCTGAGGACCCTCCGTCTCTACTTCCCATCTCCCTGTACTGGTACTAGGATTGCAGACACAGGGTACTGCATCGAGCTTTTACCTGGGTTCTGGAAATTCAAACTTAGATCCTCACATTGATGTGGCAAGCATCTTTACCCACTGAGTCATTTTCCCAGCCCAGAAAAGTCCCCAAGCAATGTTTACCTGCTGATCTGCTGATCCAGGGAGGGCTCTTGGAAAACATGGGTACAGAAAAGGAAGAAACCTAGGGCAGGAAGTGGAAGCTGTGCCCACTCCCACCAGACTTGAGATCAGACCCTAGCTCACCTTCTTTCTCAGGCTCTTCTCGGGATTTTTCTCTTATTCTTGTTGGATTTGTTTTTCTCTGGGTTTGTTCTTCATCATCAATGCATTTCTTTCATTGGTTTTTCCCTCCAGCTCTACCCTCATTTTTGCAGAATGGCCAGAGAGGATGGGAGGTATAGTCAAATATATCCTGTAGAACCTCTGCACTGCCACTTATTAATTAAAGTCCAAATTTTTTAACTTCTCAGTGCATTAAGAACAAAAATATCTAAAGCTGAAAACAAGAACCACAGTGCTGATGTCTTAACCTTTATTCAACAAGGTGGTAGTAGCACATTGCTATTTTGAAAACATTTTATGATTCATCTACACTAAAACAAATACATTAGAAAGTAAGACGGTCTAGGGTAAAGAAAAGCTTCAAGAGAAGAAAAAAACCGCTCAAACTTCCAAATGAACATTGGAAATATTAATTTCTGATATTTAAAAATGCATTTTAAAATCTAATTGCCATAAAGACCTAGAAGCAATGACCTCATAGTGGCAGGAAGCACCCCTTGTCCCCAGGCTTTGGTTTCTAAACACAAATTCCTACTAAAAGGAATCAGAGCACCTTTAAGAAGTACATGTTTTCTGATTTCACTCACTGGCTGTACAAGGTCAACTGCAACATTTTGGGACCAGAATATTAAAAAGTATTTAAAGATTAATGGAGCAATGTCAAAAGAAGTCAGATTTAGGAGCTTCCAAAGACCAAATGAAACAATTTGAGTATCAGAAAGAATAAAAACTGTATCCAGCAAGAACACAGCAAATATATAAGACTTCCATTATAGGCTATTCTCAGAGAGAGAGCAGTAAAACCTCACGCAATATAACTTCTTTCTTTGGAAATTAGTAAGTAAAGGAAGAGAATTAACCACTTATCCTTCTCTTCATGAGAATAATCCTTTCTTTACAGAAAAATTCTATTTAACAAATATAGAGATAATAACAGTACTAGAAAAATATAATTTTTGAATATGTGATAAAATAGTTGATATTCAAAAAAGTCATCAACGGTCCTTATGATTCTTATGTCAGGGATGAAATAAAATGCTTGCCTTGCAAGCATGAGGATACAAATTTGATCCCAAAATCCCACTTTAAAAAGCTGAGTGCTTGCTCTGCTTTCCTGGGCCTGCACCACCGGCTAACTCTCCTAGCCTGTACTACTATCCTCAGGCCTCTTGGGGTAAGTCTATAGCGCAGCTCTCCG
>NW_008345602.1:1524909-1526375 GCF_000622305.1 Nannospalax galili
TGCTTGTAATCCCAAAGCTGGAGAGGTAGAGACAGGCAGACCCTTGGGGCTTGTTGGCCAGTCAGCCTAGCCTATTTGGTGAGCTCCAGGCTTATGAGAGACATACCTATCTCAAAAAACAAGGTGGATAGCTCCTGAGGAATGACACCCCACCTGGCACTGACTCTGGACTACACGTAGGCATGGCATACACATAGACATAGACATGCATCTGCACAACACACACGTGCACACCAATTCTTAGAGGTTGATGGAAAGGTAGGATATTTGTGTTTGCAAAGAGAGAACTACCTCTTTACAATGAAGAAATTTGATTGTTACACCCAAATCTGTTGGTCAAACATAGCGTCGCTGAAAATGGGGAATCATATGCTGTGTGCTACCTAGTGTGATACATAAAGTAACCACTGGGACAACTTGCTAAGATGTTCCATCTGAGCCTAATCAAGTCTTTAGGTTCAAGTCCCAGTTTACACATAATATAGGGGTGTTTTGGGGGAAAGTAGCTTAACATGATGTGGGAAAAATTCCAAGTAAACAAGAAAACCTGAATTCTTCAGAAAGTTAATGTCATAGAAGAAATGAAAAGCTGAAGGGAAATATTCTGTAAGAGAAATATGGTGTACAAGTAATAAGTGCGTGGTCCTTTAATTAGGTCTTGTTTTGATAAACCTGGGGACCAGCAGGAAGTTGAAACTTGGATTGAATATTAGGAAATTATTTTTAGCTGTTGTAATGTTATTGTGATTATTAGAAGATCCTTAATTTTTAAAAATGAATTCTAAAATAAGTATGTGTGATATGTCATGATGTCTGTAATATATGTCTAAATAGGTTAGCAAAAGATTATGTAGCTCCAAACAAATGATAAATATGCAAATTAGTGGTAAAACCTGTAAAACATGCTTTACATGTACATTATTTATGTCTAAATATGTTAGTAAAAGATCCAGTTAAAAGAAGTAACCCAATTAAAAGATGGGCTAAGGAGCTGAACAGAGGGTTCCCAAAAGAAGAAGTAAAGATGGCTATAAAGTGTCTTAAAAGATGTTCAACATCACTAATAATTGGGGAAATGCATATTAAAACCACTTTAAGATTTCACCTTACCCCAGTCAGACTAGCTAAGATCAAAAGAACAAATGATACCAAATGTTAGAGAGGATGTGGGGAAAGGGGAATACTCATCCACTGCTGGTGGGGCTGCAAACTGGTTCAACCCCTATGGAAAACAATGTGGAGAACTGTTAAAAAACTACAAATGAACCTACTGTTTGACCCAGTTATACCACTCCTTGGCATATACCCAAAGAACTCACCCTATTGCAGAAAGACTTGTACATCCATGTTTGTTGCTGGTCTTTTCACAATAGCTAAGAGATGGAAGCAACCTAAGTGTCCCTCAACTGACGAGTGGATAATGAAAATGTGGTTCATTTATACGATGGAGTTTTACTCAGCAGTAA
>NW_008345602.1:1526661-1542372 GCF_000622305.1 Nannospalax galili
GGACAGGGGCATCTTAATTGGGGAAACCATGATAGAGGGGTGAGACAATGTGAGACATAAATAATGCCTAGGTAGTTTTAAAAACAAGAGGGAACCATATTAGTCCAACAACCTACTGACAAATTATACATAGCAGATAAAGAAATATATGTCTGGGTAAGGTTTATCTGAGAACAATTGTTCTTTGCCCCAGATTTATCTACATGACAGTTCTTTGCCCCAGATTTATCTACATGACACACAGTAATTAAAAGTACCTTCTTGGATGTTTAACAGACATACTTTGAGGCCTATAATAATTTGGTCAGAGGGACATAAAGGACAGTTTTTGCTCCTTGACCTCCTAGGTCGACTAGTTCCAGGGGACTATGAGCATCTCTCAAAATGTCCTGTAGTTGTGGTGAGTCACCTGTCCTCTTGATCAAGGAGGCCGAGGAGACCCCTCCAGATGGACTTGAACCAGTGTCCAGTCTACAAAGAAGAGGGTCAACATAGAGGAATCATTTCCTCTAGGCTTCCAAGCGAAGCCAACCATGGCTGAGCAGGACCTTTGACTTATTTTCACATAGGCGGAACTGGTAAAAGAAAGGAGCCAGGGGCTCCTCCCAAGCCCATGTGACCCCTGAGGAACAGATCCTCAAACAACCTTAAGAGTAAAAATAAATTGGTTTTTCTGGGCCAACTGTATGGCCTTAAACACCCAAAAGGAAAGCATAACCAAAGATTAAACGGGCCAATATTATTTCATAAGAGTCCGTATGCAGAGCTAAAGGCTACATAACAAGCAACAATGCCAGACAGGCAATGCCTTCTTTTGAGTTATTGGCCAGGGTGGCCAAAGGGACACCCAGATAGTAACTCAGCATAGAACTGGTAAAATGAACACCAGACCCCAGTCTTATCTAAAGGAATATTGACAACTGATTACTGGTAGATGAGGAACAGCTGACCCTCCTAAAACGAAGACCTCTAGATAGGCTGACTAGATTCACCAGAAGGGCAAGTACTGGGGAATGGCTGGGTGTGCCAACAACACAGCAGACAGTAGCAGGGATATCAGAGTATAAGGGCTCTAGTGGGGGGAGGGAGGCTATGGGAGGGTGCCATCTGGGAAGTGGGTGTAAAAAAATTATGATTAAAAAATAATTCTTCAAAGCATAAAAACTTGCTCTTAATTATTAGTAGATGTGAAAAACATTACCATTGAAATCTTCTTGACGACTTTATATCCATGCTCAGATGCCAAGGAGCTCAGAAAGTAACTGACTGTGACTAGTAATAATCAGATACATAGAGATTAAAGACACATGCAAACGTGTTAGTAGCATTAAAAATGTAAGAAACAGCATATCTTAAAATGAAATGGATATCTTCTTTAAAGGGTAAAAATTCATTCAATTTTATGTCTTATAGGGCTTATACTGAGTTCAATATTATATAACTGTGTTAATCCAACTATGAACCTAGAAACTTGCAGCTGTTTGTGAAAGAGATGTACTCTTGCTCTGGAGTGTGTTACTGAATATGTTAAAGCTGTAGTGAAATGCTTCTTCTAATCATGTAGTTATTAAAAATTAAAAAAAAATCTAGTTAAATGATAGATAAAATGTCCAACAAAAAGAAAATAGATTTTTAAAATATGACTAGCTGTTAGAAATTATGACTGAGTGTACCTTTTACCATTTTCTACTTTTCTGTCTATTTGAGATATTTTTAATAATGCAAACAGTTTTTAATTTAAAAATATAGTTTTCCTTATATTCTCTATGTGCCAAATGCATATATTAATGTGTGCATGCAGATACTAATCAGAAATGTTTGTGATGTTCTCTGTGATACACACACACACACACACACACAGAAATTTAAAAAAATTTTAAATTTTTAAAAAATGTATTATATTTGAGGAGGAAGCATGGAAATTTATGTCATGCTAATTAGTAGAGGTGATAAACAATATCATTGAAATCTGCCTGATGACTTTATAGACATACACAGGCATCAAAGATCCAAGTGCAACCGATTAGAGTTAGTAGCAAAAACAATGAGTCTGTCTTCAAGGAACAATATATTCTAAAATGAAATGGAGATCTTTTTCAAAGGTTAAAACTCATCCAATTTTATGTCTTACAGGGCTTATACTGAGTTCAATAATATATAACTATATTACTTCAAGTGTGAACCTAGAAACTTGCACCCACTTGTGAAAGAGATGTACTGTTGCTCTGGACTGTGTTACTGAATATGTTAAAGCTATAGTGAAAGCTTCTAATCATGTAGTTATTAAAAATTTTTTAAAGTATAATGATTAAAAATAATTCTTCAAAGCATAAAAATTTGCTCCAGATGTGGAAAACATTATCATTGAAATCTACCTGATGACTTTATATCCATGCTCAGATGCCAAGGAAAAATATAGTTTTCCTTATATTCTCTATGTGCCAAATGCATATATTAATGTGTGCATGCAGATACTAATCAGAAATTATAGATGTTTTAAAATGTTGGTTCCCTTCTTTTGACTAAAATAAGAAGAACTAATCCTGTCCTTGGCTCAGCTTAAGGTCTTTTTTAGACGAAGTGAAGTTTAAACACACACACATAAATATATTAACAAACAAGCAAACAAACTTCCCATCCCACACTTTCTTCCGCCCCATTCCTCTAATTGATTTACTTGGCTTCCCTTTGTTGCATCAACAGAGAGAGCCTTCAGCTTTTAATTCACTCTGCATAGTGCCAAAGACATTTTGCACTTATTCAAATCATAAGGTCAAAGAGAGAAAGTGGGATAGCGAGCGTGCAATGAGAAGACAGATGGAGAGGGGAAGAGAGAGGAGACAGATGGGCCTCCCTCAGAACAAGCAATAGAACCATATTAATAACATTATAAAAACAATCCAAGGAGAATTGTTAAAATGCTAAACGCTGGGCTCCCCAGCTGCTAGAAGCATGACCAGAAGTGACCGCATAGACTCACCCTAACCTGCCTTAAATGAGAACTCTGGTTCTTTGTGCTGTTTGCATGTAGACAAGCTAAGGTCATTCAGGTATTCACTCATGTCTCCCTCAAGCAATACATAATTAGCTGCTAATTCAACAAGTATTTATCAAACTCCACTATGTGCTAGACACTTTTCTTAAACAAAATCCACAAAAATCACTGCTTTCATAGACAGATAATAACAATTAAGTAAGCTGAATGATATGGGCTGTAATTTAAAAATGAGCAGTGAAGATGGACCTAACTGAAATAATGCAACTGGAGTAAAGATTCAAAGCGGAGAAAGAGTCAGCTGTGATGATGACTATAAGCAGGTGCAAAGGCCCTATGGTAACAATGTGCCTAGCGAGTCCCAGGAAGGGAACACAGGTCAGAAGGACTAAGAAGAATGAGATGGAGAAGAGTGATAGGACATGAGGTCAGAGGGCATGAGGCCTCTGAGGAACGAGGACTTCAGTGTAAGCCAAATAGGAGCCAAGGAAAGACTGAACAGAGAGGAGCGTATGCTCTGCTTCCACCTTTCGAGGATGGCTGTGCTCTCTGAGCCACACATAGCCTGAAGCAGGCAAGGTAGAAACAGGGCTATAGCTAAAGCTGCCCCAGGATCAGAACAGTGATGGTTGCTTGGATCAAGGCAAAAGAAAGGCCTGCACAGAAGTAAAAATGGAGTGCATTTAACTCTTGATTCTCAGTGCCAAAAATCAAGGTATTTTTCATTTAGGGCAAGCCTTTTCTAAAATATAAGTAAGCTAAATATAAGTGACTTCTTATGAACTGCTTTACCTTTTGTGTTTTTCTGGAGATTTCATGGAACAAGATAATAGAATATAGCCTTAGGGCTGATGGGGCAGGAGTTAAATACAGACAGGACTGGAATCCAGACGAAACTCTGGGTCTTAGTCATATTGTTTGCAGTTCAATACATGTTTTAAAAATCATTTTGACATCTGCCCTGGCTGAGATATCAGATAATTTTTTCATTCCAGAACTCAACCTATTCTTGTGGCTCCAAGACCTTTTCAGTGATAGTCAGTTTCCAAATATTAGAAATCTTTCTTATTGTTAAAATCAAAAGTATAAGGCAAAAGTGTAATTCTAAAGTTACTTTCAAGTCAACATTTCAAGATAACTCGGGTATGGAGCCTGGAGACTGGGAAGGAGAAATCGTGTTTAAGATGCAGTCATTTCACTTTTGCATGATCAGCAGTGTCCTGGGGCTACATGAAAAACATTGAGAAATTAGGGGTGGGGGGTGGAGGGTGGGGGTGTGTGCAGGTGTGCTTCCTTTTGAGTTTGAAAGTTTGAAAGTAAGCTGCGCACAAATTATACATGCTAAAAAGTTCTAACAAATGTGTGCATCAGAATCATGATGATTAATTTATCCATCATCTCTAAAAGTCTCCTCTTTATAACCTATTCTTTCCTTCTGTTCCCTCTCCTGGTGCAACCGTTAACCTGATTTCTGTTTAATAGATTACTTTGTATTTTCTAGTACTCCATAATTGGAACTATACCATGTGTAGTGTTTTATGTCTGGCTTCTTTCAGTCAGTGTTGCTCTTCTGAGGTTTGCATTATCTCAGAAATCAGTACTGCTTTCCTTTTCATTGATGAGCACAGTCTACTTTATGTGCCGTGGTGAACTTACCCATTGACATACTAATGGACATGCAAGTTGCTCCCAGCTCTTGGTTAGTACAATTAATAATGCTACGACCACTTGTATGAAGGATTTTTGTATGGCTATGTGCTTTTCTTTCCCTCTTGGGTAGATATTTAAGAGTGGATAATATAGTAAACATTTTAAGAAAACACCAAATTGTTTTCCAAAATGGCTATTTTACATTTCCACGGCCACTATCCATTTTAGTGTCCTCAGTATATCTTTTAATTTGTCTCCTAAGTTGTAATCATCCTAATAGGCACATAACAGTACTCTGTATTGAGTTAAATCTGTATTTTTTTGATGATCAATGATGCAGAGCATCTTTGTATGGGTTTATTTGCTTCTGCATATCTTTAGTGAAATATTATTTCAGTTTTTTGTCCATTTTAAAATGTGAGTTCTTGGCTTCCTTATTATTGAGCATTAAAAATTTATTTTGGGGGGCTGGAGTAGTTAAGAGCACTGACTGCTTTTGCAGGGGACCTGGCTTTGGCTCCTAGCCCCCACATGGTGGTTAATAACCATCTGAAACTCCAGTTCCAGGGGATTAAATGCCCTCTTCTGACCTCCACGGACATTGCACAACATGGGTGCACTTACATACACACAGGGAGTACACTCATATACATAAGCGGGTTGCTTTGCATGCTTTTTGTATTAAAGTAATCTCTTCCTAAAAGAAAATCACAAGGGTTTTTTTTCCTATATTTTCCAGAAGTATTAGAGTTTTGAGGTTTTACAAATAGGCTTATCATTTTTGAGCTAGCGTTTATATAAAATACAAAAATTAAAGCTCTTTTTCTCTGCATATGGATATCTGATTGGACTGGCACCATTACTGAAAAGGCTAGGCCTTTTCTGCTGAATTGCCTTTGCATCTTTGTCAAGAATCAGTTGTCTCTAAATGTATGGGTCTATATCTGTACTCTCTATCCAGTCCCATTGACATATTTGATATACTATATTGATCCATCTTGACGTCAATATCCATTTTCACTATAGTTGTACAACTCATGAAATCAGCTATGGTTATGTCCTCCCCACATTGCGCTTTCTCCAAGTTCTTTTGTTGGGTATTCTCAATCCTTTGTACATCCATATGAATTTTGTATCAAAAGGAAAACAAGTCTGTTGGGAGTTTTGATAGTTACTGCATTGAATCCACACACGTTAAAACAAGATAATGTCCTACTGACATTAAGTCTTAGCTCATGAATAATTGAGTCTCTCATATCCATAACAATGTTTTATAGTTTCAGTGTATACATCTTACCCATATTTTTAGTTATCCCTGATTATTTTGTATTTGTTGATGCTATCATAGATTAAGTTATTAAATTTCTGTTTGTGATCATTTGTGGCTGACATATAGAAATACAAAGATGATTTATATTTCCCTGCTATCCTGACACTGCCATTTAGTAATTCCAGGAAGCTTTTTGTAGAATCTCAAAATTTTCTACATAAACTGTCATATCCACTGTGATATGTCCTTATCAACCAGATACTTCTTGTTTCATTTTACTGACCCATTCCATTGTTCAGAACCACTATTGAGAAGAAAAGATGAGGATAGTCCTGGTTTGAGTTCTTCAGAAAAAGAGTACCGTCAAGGATGATGTTGGGCCTTGATTCTTCACAGGTGTTCTTGTTGTTGTTTTGTTAAGAGGTTGTTCTTTTCAGATCAGAACTGAATGCTCAACTTTTTAAGTGCTTTTCTCTATTTGTTGAAATGATCATATACTCTTTCTCTTTTAGTTTGCTGATATTATGAATCATACTTACTGATTTTCAAATATTAAATCAGTTCTACATTGCTGGAATAAGCCCCACTTGATCATAAGGCACTTCTCTTTTCTGTATTGTTGAGCTATCGTAGTTTATATTTTTACATTTATATTCATGATGGATATTTATCTACTATTTTATTTTACTTTGTTTTCTATGGTGGCTTTGGGTTTGGTGTGAAGGTAATGCTGACCTCATGGGATAAGTCTTAAATTAGCCCAACTTCTTTCATCCTCTGATCATGTGTATAATACTGGCATTGATTTATCCTTAAATGATTTGTAGACTCTATTATTGAACTCATTTGGTCCTGGAATTCTCTCTGTGGGAAGGTCTTTAACCACAAATTTTATTTTTATAATTTATTTAGGGCAATCCCTGATACCTATGTTTTCTTGAGTGAGGGTTGGTTATTTTTTATGAAGTGCATTGATTTTATTTAAGTTGTTGAATTTTTAATATGAAGTTTACCTCTTACTTTTTATATGTCTACTAATCATTTTATAATGTGATCTCTAGTGATGTACTGTTTTTTTTTCCTGCCCTCACAGTTCCTTCCCTCCTGTACCCCCTTTCATGATTCTGGTTAAAAAAATTATCAATTTTATTGATCTTTTCAAAGAACTAATTTTGTAATTTCACAAGCTTTACCAAACTCTATTTTTTCCCTATTTGTTGCTTATCACCTTTTTATTCTTTGCTTTCTCCAAAATCATTTGGATTTAGTTTGCTCATCTTTCTCTAATCTTAAGGAAGAAGCTGACATCTATGATTTGAGATCTTCTTTTCCAATATGCATGTTTACTGTTACAGCACTTCTCATAGCATTGACATATTTGTAAGGCTGTGCTTTTATTTTCATTTAATTCAGAAATATTTTCTGATTTCCCTTTGATTTGTAGTGGTTTCTGCTTTTTCTCCAATTTGATAATCTTTTACCTTTTATTTGTAGTATTTAAGGCATTTATACTTATGCAACTAACAATATGTTTAAGCCTAAATACATCATCTTGACATTTGTATTCTATTTGTTCCATTTATTATTCTTTTTACTTTGTAGTTAAAATTTTTATTCCATTCAATATTTGTGGTACTTTATTAGCTATAACACTTAGTCTTTCAATTATTCTTCATGGCTTAGAGTATACATATTTAACTTATTATATTAAGCATTCCAGTGACCTTGTGTCATCGACGCATTGGAGCCTTACAATAACACACTTCCATCTCTACCCTTCCAACCTACGTCATCATATTTTAAGTATATATGGTTATACATTTTACATGTTAATTATGTTGTGTATGTGTGTAGATGTATGTATAATTGCATGTATGTGTGTGGGTGAGTGCACACGTGTGTATGTATGTGTGGAGACCCAAGGTCCAAATTGTGTGTCCTCCTTAGTTGTTTCTATACTTTACTTTTTGAGACAGGTTCTCTCACTGAACATGGAGCTCACTAATTGACTATAGCTGGCCATTAAGAAACAGGTATCTGGGGCTGGAGAAATGGCTCAGCAGTTAAGAGCCCTGACTGCTCTTGCAGAGGACCTGGGTTCAATTCCCCGTACCCATGTGGTGGCTAACAACCGTCCATAACTCCAGTTCCAGGGGATCTGACACCTTCTTCTGACCTCTGTGGGCATTGCACGGCATGGGAGCACTCACATGCATGTAGGCAATACACTCATACATATAAAATAAAATATTAAAAATAATAGAACTAGGTATCTGCCTGTCTCTTTCTCACCAGTGACTAGGATTATAGATTGGAGTTGGTGTGCCTGACTTTTTATGTGAGAACTGGAAATCTGAGCTCAGATCCTCATTCTCAAGAGGTAAGCACTTTACCAACTGAGCCATCTCTAATAAGAAAATATCATACATAATGACCCATGTTGTTACTGTTTCTGTTCTGAGGGCAAAGTATTTGGAATTGTTTTGCCCTCCAGAATGAAGAGCAGAAACATATAATATGCTGGGATTAAAGGTGTGCGCCACCATACCCAGCTTCACAGCTATAAAGGAAATGAAATCATGACATTTGCAGGAAAATGGAAGGAATTGGAAGTCACTATGTTAAATGAAATAAGCCAGACATAGAAACACAACTACTATGTGTTCAAAAATATATATTTTATGGGGCTAGAGAGATGACTTAGTGGTTAAGAGCACTGGCTGCTTTTGCAAAGGATACAGGTTTAAGACCCAGCACCCACATGGTAGCTAACAACTGTCCGTAACTCCAGTCCCAGGGGATCTGACAGCCTCTTCTGACCTCCGCAGGCATTGCACGTCATGGGTGCACTTACCTACATGCAGGCAATGCATGCATACACATAAAATAAAAATAAATAAATAAAATTAAAATTTTTTTCTCTATGTGTTTAATGCATATAGTTTTTGTTCCTAGAACTGTAACTTTGCTAATCTTTTCTTTTGCAATATCTAACTTTCTATAAATTGTATCCAGCATATTTTTCATCTGAGATATTTATAGCTTACATCTCTAGAAGTTTGATTGGGAATTTTGTATCTTTCATGTTTGTGATTAAACTTTTAAACATCTAGTTGCATATAAGAACTGTTTTGTCAGTTCTAACATGGATGTCATTTTGGAACTGGTTTTGATTGGCTGATTTTTCTCTTTATTACATGTCATATTTCTTTGCTTTCTTTTGCGTACTTCGTAATCTGATTCTATGCCTGACTTTGTGACTTCCGCCTTATTGAGTGTTGGGTATTTTTTGTTCTGTAACATAGTCAAATTACTTTGGAATTCATCTGACCCTCTTAAGGGCTTGCTCTTATGAATTTTTTAGATGGTGTTAAAGCAATATTTAGTTTGGGGACAATTGCCCACCATGAGGTAAGACCTTCTATGCATTCTGCTCTATGGCTCGTTCTGTTTGCTTGCTCAGTCTGACTCTGGGTATAGTCATAGTTCCTGACCTTAGTAGAGTGTCATTTCTGTGTTCCTTGGTCCTCTCACTTGGCTCTTCCCAGCCTCAGTCAGGTTTCCCATAGATAGACTTCAAACAGCACTCCACCAAGTTCCAGAATGATCTATACAGACTTCCATAGGTCTCTTCTGTGTAATTCTCATCTCTGGCATTCTGCTCTGAAAACTAGGCCCCAAGGTTTCTGCAGATTCTTAGCTCTGCATCAGCCCTTAGAGGGATTCTCCTGGGCTCTGTCTGGATTTGCTCCTTGTACTGCAGCCCAGTGAATTCTCCCGAAGCCAAATGATCATAGGTGTCACCTCATCTGTTCCTTCCTCAAAAAGTACTGTTTTTTGCCTGAGTCAGTGTCTTCAAAACAGTTGCTTTATATATGTTTTGTTAGGTATTTGAATAATTCCAGTGGGAAATAACTTTCTGCATTTCTTAATTTTGATCAGAGACAGAAATCCTTGTTGTGGTGGTTTGAATGAGAATGTCCCCCCAAAACTCCAAGTATTTGTCTCCAATTGGTGGTGCCATTTTGGGAGGTTTTAGGAGGTATGTCCTTGCTGGAGGAATGGCATCACCATTACCAGGTATGGCTTTGAGAGTTCTTGAGCCTTGCCAGATTTGTGTTTCTCTTTGCTTTCTGTGCCTGTGCCCCCTCTGCCACCATGCCTCCCCCAGCATTATGGACTCTAATCCCTCTGGAACTTAATAAACCAAATAAACTCTTCCTTCTCTAGTTGCCTTGGTCATGGTGTTTTGTCATAGCAACAGAACGGTGACTAATACACTTGGTCAAGTTTTGGCATGATAGGATTCTCTCTTGCTAGCTGAAAGGAGATGCCAGGGTTATAGATTCTGTGCTTCTAGAGCAAAAGGTGAGGGGTGGGGATTTGATTGGGGAATTATAGTGCTTGCCTTGTACATTTTTACCTTTGGCTTGGAGGTTGGTTGCATTAGCACTGGTGGTCAATAATTTGTGGTCAAGGGTACTTGATAATTTTCTATTTGATGATGTAACTAGGAATTAAAGCAGTGAAATTCCTCTGGTTTAGATTGCCTCCTTCAAAATGCAATTTTCCTTGGGAATTAGTGTCTAGTAATCTACTCTGAACAACTTAATAGGTGCCAATCATTGGAAGTTTACAGCTTTATATCAGACACTTCACTGAACATTCTATATTTATTCATAATTTAATCTTTACCTTGATCTATTAAAGTACCTGTAGTTTAAACAGATTGGATAGAGTTGAAAAATCTGTACAAGGTTCAAAACTCCTGAGCAGACCAGAACCTGGACTTTGATGATGTGAATCACTTCCCATCCCAAATGTGGTCTAGAAGTAACATCAGCATAGCATCAGACTCTGCTTTGGACTTGCTGAATTCAAACACATTTTCAACAAGGTCCCCATATGATTTGCATGGATATTCAAATTTAGCAGCCCTGTTTTAATCCATGCTCAACCTGTTCTCTCTGTCAGCTGACTGAACCTTGCAGCAAGGTAGGCAGGATCTTAGCATTGGAGTGCTAGCCTCATAGCTCAGGCAAGGTTGGGCTGCTGTTGTGTATATGTGCTGAGCAATCGGAAAATAATGAAAGGCCCATCACACACCGAATTCTTTCTATGTGTCAGGAACTGTTCTAAAAGGCTCTGTGATGTTAAAGCAATCCTTATAACAAATCCAGTAGGTTTCTCTTCATTTTACAGATGAGGAATCTGGAGTCTGAGAGCTAAAGTAACTTGTCTAATCTAATTTATTTGTGGCAGAACTACAGGATGACCTCGGGCAGTGTGACTTCAGAGTCTAAACTTCTAGGTCACACATACCACACGACATAGCATCAGAAAGCATCTGAAACTGGCAAGGGAGAGGAGGAGGAGAAGGACAGGGAGGAGAGATGGAGTCCAAAGACTCCTGCCCACCTTGCTGTTTTGCCAAGGATAAAGCCGTGTATAGCAGTAGAGCTCTGACATGTGCCAGGACTTTAAAAATATCTGCAAAAAACTATTTCTTTTGCATTTCTGAAACTGAACATGTTATACTTGCAGGTGAGCATATTTAAATAGTGCTGAAATTTTCCCATCTATTAAAAGCAAAGATGAAGGACTAGAGAGGATTCATTTTGGAGTATGATTTTCTGCTAATTCTGTGGTGAGCAGAGAGAAACAACACACTTTGAGGCTATTTCTGTGTACTGTAAAGCAAAGAGAGATAAAAATATGAGAGCTGCTGGCCTTCATTAAAAGGATAAAGGGTTGCTGATTAGTATTTCCTTTTAGGTTTTATAGAAGCTTTAAATTTAAAAGAGCACTGATGCTTGCTGACATTGGGGGAGCATTCTGCTTTATGTAGAGTGGCTTAATTGTGCTTGGCTTATTTGTTAGGGTTACTGTGATATATTTAGATATAATCTATAGTCCCTCCTTCCAGAAGAAAAAAAAAATACAAAAGCAAAGTCATCTGGCTTCAGAGGCACAATTCAAGGCCTGTGTCTTTTATTGTGCATTACTTCAGTTAATTAGCTTTCTAATTATGATTTATTCTAAATTGTTATTTTAAATCCATTCCCAGAGACTCTGTTGAGGTGACATATTACTCTAGAAATAATAGGGACATAAGCTTCTGCCTTTGGTTTTGTGAGTTACAGTGTTCAGAAAAGCTTTGTTTCTGGGCTTTCCTTTTCCACACTTACCCTGAGTCTTTCATAGCCCAAGTCACCCACTGAGCTTTCCTTCAACCAGAGTGTGTGGACCCCTTTTGTCCCACGCTCAGACCCTGCTCATCCCACTTCCGTCTCCACTTTGTTTTATTATGTGCCATTCTTACCCAGTCTTTTACCTGGCTTTTGCTTCCTGTTGTTTTCTGCTGAACTTGTAGCATTTGGACTTGTGGGTCTTTGTGTTTCTATCTCTGAACCCTTGGGATCCTCTAGCACTCAGCTTTGGTTCAACCTTCAGTCTTCTCCTGGCCTGGCTAGGGATTATAGACTTGGATCATCCAATTTTACCCCCATAGGAGACAAAAATCTGGAATTAACTTGCTGGACAACAAACTTGACTGGGTATACTTGGAACCCATAGATGAGGGATGGACATACTGATCCCTTTTTGAACTCAGGAAAACTTGCAGTTAGCATAGACTTGACCTCTATCAACATACTGTAGGGCTTTCTTTACTTGCCTCCTTCCTTCCCTTATATACCAGAAATTTTGATGCCTAATTTAATCTTAATTGCCTTTTAAAAAGATCTAATCTCATCTCATTTGCACAATAATGGCCTTTCCTGGATGACAGGTGCCTGCCTATAATGCCTATGAATGAATGAATGAATGAATGAATGAATTAACTAATATTTCAAATGTATGAGTATTTTGTCTGCATGTATGTAAGTGCACCTGTGTGTGCAGTGCTTGCAGAGGCCAGAAGAAGGCACTGTATCTCTTGGAACTGGAGTTAGAGAAGGTTGTTAGCTGCCATGTAGGTACTGGGAACTGAATCAAGACACTCTGCAGTGCCTTTAAATGGTGAGACACTTTCTAGTCCCATGAATTTATTTAAAAGATCTTGCCAGATCATAGTTCCCTCCTTCAACATAATAAGTGAGTATAACTAAGCCCTTGAACTGGAGACTGCATTTATCAACCTCCCTTGCAGATATGTAGTCTTATGACCAGTTATACAACAAAAGACTTTTAGAGGGTACAATGTATTCAAATACGGCCACTTGCAAATTAAAATAAGCTTTAGACTTTGGGCTTTGTCTCTTTCCCGCATATCCTCTGGTCAGCTTCTGGATAGGACAGTGACTTAGCTTTCGCAATCCAGGTGAAGAAACTACCCACAGAGATGTCAGAGGCGCAATAAAAGAGCCTGGGTCCCTAAAGGATTTTGTAGAGCAGATTGCCACATAAGCCTATACTGGCCAAATCATCACTTGAGAGAAAAAGCATTTCTATCTTATTTAAGTGTCCTCTTTAGGATGCTTCTTTGTTATATCAACTTAACATTTCCCTAAGCAGCAGACCTGGGAGAAACCTGGACTCTAGATATGTGACACTGGAAGAGTACCAGATCTCCATCTTTCTCCAGAGGATAAACTGACTTGCCCAAAGAGTCCTTTCCTGGTTCTTGGGATTTGAAGGTGTTTCAAAAGTCACATTAAGGACTTTTAAATCATAAATGCTTGGCAGCACAGTCTGAGTTTCTGACTCAGATCTAGGGAGGCCTGAGACTATTTCACAGGCCATTAGTGTTGTGGGGGCTACTGGCCCAGAGTCTTTGAGAACCCCTAACTACACTCTAGTTTTTCCTTTCACAAGACATTGAAGAAACTTAACTTTTTTTTAAAGGACCACCATAATAGGCATTGGTATAGGCCCCTTACCACCACTCTTAGCCCACACTGAACTCTCCTATAGCTCTGGAAGACAGGGCAACCGTTTCCCTCACAAGACCCTGAGCCTTTCTTTCTCTGCTGAGTGCTTTCTGCTGTGCCAAGCCATCATGCTCAACCAGTCTGCTTGTGGAGCAGCCTGGAAATGTTGGGAATTTGTCACTCCCACTGAATACCTTCCAATAACAAGAGATGGGCATCTGTGTATAAATCAAGTTCCCCATCCCTGACAGGTCAGTCAAAAGTCTGGCTTCTTGCAATTCCTCAAAGGGTCCTAGGAATGATTGACCTGCGATTGTAACAACAAACTTAATATCCCCATTATTGCCTTCTCCTCTTTTCCTGT
This sequence comes from Nannospalax galili, assembly GCF_000622305.1. Classification (NCBI taxonomy): domain Eukaryota; kingdom Metazoa; phylum Chordata; class Mammalia; order Rodentia; family Spalacidae; genus Nannospalax; species Nannospalax galili. The sequence continues at coordinate 1,540,812 of NW_008345602.1, forward strand.
ACTCACTCCTGCTTCCCAGGACTACCTCCAAGTCAACTTCAGCAGTCCCCTTGGGTAATGGTTTTGTTTTCTGCAGTTTCTGTTACCCACAGTCAACAAGAAGAGGGTGAGTACACGACTGTAAGATACTTCAAGGGAGAGAGGCAGAGAGGGCCTAAGAGGTGCACTCACCTGACTTTTATTGCAATACATTGTCAATAATTGTCCTATTTTATTATTATTTATTGTACTTAATTTCTAAATTAGGCATTACCATATATATGAAAATAATTTATTTTAAGGCTTGTTACTAATTTTACATACCCACTGGGATCTTAGAATGTATCCCTTCAGACAAGGGTAGGATCACTGCATCTTTACCTATTGCTTCCCCCAGGACCTGTTTTTGGAAAGGAGGGAGACAGATGGAGCTATTCCTCTACATATTCTGTTGCCTGGGCAGCGCATATTTGTACACAACTCTAGTTAGGATAGAGAGTTTGGAGATGGACCGGGCCATCACTGGAGATGAGGGCATTTCTGGTTGCAAAAGGTCTTTAGATGATGACAGGGCTACATATCAGCTGATAAGTAAAAGGCACAACCTTGGGCCACAGTCTTGACTCCAAGCCTATCTTTGCTGCTTCCTGACAGAAATGTTGAGTCAATTGTTCTGTCTCTGTGCCTTGGTTGCTGGATTTCCAAAATGAAGATATTAATTGCTCCCATCGTACAGGTTTGGGTGAGGATTACAGATGTGAACACATAGAAAGCTCTTAAAAGAGAACACACACATAGATCAATAAGTACGAGATTTTTAAAAAATCATATTTCAGCAGGGGGAGGCTTTCAGTCCCCGGTGTACCTTCTCTCTATATCGGGAACAGGACACCATCTCTCTAGCTCTTGCTCCAGCAGCCGGCTGGCAGTGAGCTCTGTGTTCCCTGATTGTTTCGTGCTGTCAGGAAAGTGGAATGACTCTCCCTGGTCCTTCTGTTAGCCTGTTTTCCTTATTGACTTTGGTAAATTATCAGTTAAAAATTTTACAAAGAAAGGATGGAGGCAATAAAGGAAGAACTTGATCATTCAATGTCATTAACATTGAAGTATCCTAAAATTGTTCTGCTAGAAGCAATCCATAGTACATGATATAGAGGAAGAGATATTCCTGACTTTAAAGAATACTTTTATTATGAGCGATGTATCTATCCTCTGTGTAAAAAAAATGGACAAAAGGAAATGAAGTTCAGCTATACAAAATCTACTCCCTCCTAAGATATTGAAGTATCTTAGGCAGCTTTCTCTATGTGTGTGAAAGAGAAATGATGATAGTTAGATAGAAAGATGATGAATAGATAGATGATAGATGATAAAAGATAGATATAGATAGGTAGATGACAGGTAGATAGCTAGATAGCTAGATAGATGATAGATAGATAGATAGATAGATAGAGGATAGATAGAGGATAGATAGAGGACAGGTAGATAGATAGATAGAGGACAGGTAGATAGATAGATAGATAGATAGATAGATAGATGATAGATAGATGATAGATTAGATGATAGATAGGTAGATAGATGA
>NW_008345602.1:1542451-1594084 GCF_000622305.1 Nannospalax galili
GATAGAGGACAAGTAGATAGGTAGATAGATAGACAGATAGATGACAGGTAGATAGATAGGTAGATAGAGGACAGGTAGATAGGTAGATAGATAGACAGATAGATAGATGACAGGTAGATAGATAGATAGAGGACAGGTAGATAGATAGATAGATAACAGGTAGATAGATAGATAGATGATAGATTAGATGATAGATAGATGATAGATAGAGCACAGGTAGATAGATAGATAGAGGACAAGTAGATAGGTAGATAGATAGACAGATAGATGACAGGTAGATAGATAGGTAGATAGAGGACAGGTAGATAGGTAGATAGATACAATACTACAGCTATTTCTGAGGTTGACTTTGTAGAAAGCTTTGAGTGAGTAATGATGGAGGAGATTATTTATTAAAGATTATTAAATTTATAGAAAATAATCTTACCAGTCCAGGCATGTGGCTCAGTGGGTAAAAGCTCTTGTATAAGTTTGGTGACCTTAGTTTGATCCCCAGAACGCACAGTAGAAGGAGAAAACCCACTCTTAAAAGTTGTCCTCTGACCTCCACACATACACTGTGATAAGTGTGCACCCATATTCACACACACAAGCATACACACACACATACCTCATATACATACACACTAAATAGATAGATAGATGATAGATAGAATAGATAGATGATAGATGATAGATAGATAGATAGATAGATAGAGGACAGGTAGATAGATAGATAGATAGACAGGTAGATAGATAGGTGGGCAGATAATGGATGATGGAAATAAGATTGTGCTTTACATGTTTCTTTATTACACTTTCCATTGAATGCTGTCTGTTTGCCATTTGGTTTGCTTACCATACACTGAGTGCATTATTGACCCTAATTTTATTCTCAGAAATGCTTCATTCTGAATTTTTTAAAGTACCATAGTATCTAACAAATTTCTAAAATAGAGATAAAGAATACATCAGGGAAAAAAGAAGACTGCAGAGAAATCCGACATGTTTGTACAATGCTTAGATGCCACAGGAAACTGTTTCACATGTAGATAATTTTTTAGAAGAACTGAGATCACTAAATCTTTTTGAAAAGGTGCTAAAAAGTAGCATTCAAATCATTGTGTTTTTTTTTTTTTTTTAATCATTACTCTTAGTCCCTATCCTCCTACAGGAAGAACTGCTAAAGACGGGTCAAGATAGACTTTCTACCAGCTGTGAAGTTGAGCAGAGTGTGAACAGAATTCTAAGCTGCGGAGTAGGAGTAGCACTGACCTCAGTGAGGGAAGCAAGGCAGAGGCACAAAGCAGGACTGAGCCAATAGTTTTGTTTTCTGATTTAATGACTATGTGAGTTAATTGCACAGGACCTATTCCTTTGAGGAAGCAAAGAGAAGATGGGTTATTTTTCTATTTCTTCTACCAAGAACATGCTGTGGCAGTCACCAGAAACTGCCAGATGTTTCTCTCAGGGATGGCTGGGGAATGCTGGTCCTTTTGTTTCCTAAGAAAGGAAATCACTTGGTCTGGATTCCTTAGTGTTCAGTGGAAAAATTGAATGGTAACATAGCACCAGATTCCCTCCTCCCACCAGCATAACCCCAAAGTGGATTCTAACACTGAAAATTAGTTCCTAATTCTAGAAAAATGTACTAAGTGTACTAACATATTAAACAAAAGTTTTAATGGAAAAGAATTAGGGATAAAAATAAGTTAAGAGATTTTAGGTCTATCTTTGAGTAGTGGCTGGAACTAAACTAATTCAAGTATTATTGAAGTGGTACTTTGCAGAGCACGGGAGGAATGAGCTCCCATTCAGGCTAAACCCTTTTCATGTCATTCCAGTTGGCAAATAAGCAAGAATTCATGCAGGAGAGGTCAAGGTCATTTGGAGGGGATGAGGCATCTCCCTGTGCAGCCCAGGAGTTTGGTTGTGGAATTTAAGCAAACAGGCAGGGAACAGGATTTGGGGTTGTGTGAGAAGGAAGAAAGCAAGATGAAGAACTTTGAGGCAGACAGTCTGGCTTTCAGGTGGCTGTGATTTGGGGTGTCACTCTATCGTCCAAACATCATGCTAGTCCCAGTGGCAGGGAAGATGTGAAATCCCATTTTAACATACTGTGTGCAAAATGTAGAAGGCAAATGTTGGTGGAGAGGATGAAGGGACTTTAAGATGCTTGTGGATAAGTGGAACATGAGTCTGTGGGCAGAGGAGAAAGGAAGAGAGGACCTCAATTAAGTCTGAAAATAAGAATAATAGCCTTAGGATCCAAATATGTGACATAAGCAGCAAAAGGTTTTCATTTTCATTTACCAAAAATATTAAACATCTTTGATTTGAGCCTGAAAAGAGAATGTTCTATTCCTGGAACTGGGAGGAGAAATAAAAAAGGAAAGCCTTTAGAATTATGCTAAGAGGGGAAATTAAGAAAAGACAGACAGCAGTCGTTTAGTTGGAGCTGGGAGCATGAGTTAAAGACACGATGGTGGAATTACAGCTTTTCGCTAAGGTTAGGTCAAAGTATATCAACTTATGCCCAGGAAAACAGAAATGAAGGAAAGCAATGATGCAAACCTCTTTCATTAATTTCCTTCTTTCCTTCTTTACACACACACACACACACACACACACACACACACACACACACACCACACACACACTGGCACGCACGCACGCACACACGCACACACGAGGATGGAGAACTGGTCTGCTTAATGGCATTGTTAAATGAGCTTTGTAGGCCAAATTATCAGATAGCATCTCTCCTGGGGAGTGGAGGAATTCTGGTGAGAATTGAGTATGTTCACATTTCTATCTAAAAATTGTTGGGTAAAGAGAGGGAACCTAGATTAGACCCAATTGGATTTTAGCAGAAGCAAATGTGTGCATACTTTACAAGTGTCTGAATTTCTCACTTCTCAAGTTTTGCACCCCCCAAAACAAGTCGGCCAACCCTTTCATGTGCTAACATCTCAAAGCAGAGTAAACCTTACCAAAGCAAACAAAAGCTTTGCTTAGGCAAAATAGCACGGACAGCCTTGAAAGCAGACACACAAAGACCTGGAGCCTTAGCAGTTGGTTTTCTCCTTCCCGTCATCTGGCTGCACGTGAACAGCAGGGCACCACTTACACAATCTTGTCTCTAACCCATAAAAGCATTTCTTTTTGGTATTTCTATTCACCTTTTCAAGAAGTCAAATATTATGGGTTCCTGAGCAGGTGTGCACAGAAGCTATCCTGGGTCTATACATCATCAGCAAATTAGATGGAACCATATCACTGACTGAGTTACACATTCTGGAGAAATTTAAAGCCAGTGGTCAACCATGCCAAGCTGTTGGCCCTCTTGACATCAGGAACTGTAAACAAGAACTGGGCATAGTCACCTTTAAAAAATGGTGTTTGTTATTGTCTTCTTCATACTTTTCACAGAGGGCAATGACCTGTATTTTACTGTATTATCACTATGTGGGAGGACCATGAGGATTAGTGACCAACTAGAGAAAAATGCAGTTTGGACCCAGTTAAATGTTTGAAATATATTGCTTAACTGGGATATACGACAGTTCGTTAAATGAAAATTTCAGATAACTTGCTAAAAATTAAAAAGAATTTTTAAATTGGATTAGATTGATAGTTTGACTAAATTACCCCCAAATACATCATAGGGGTAATCCCTACCTCACAGTCAGAGAGAATAGACCTTCCTTAACTCAGAGTGTACAACTTGGCACAATAGCTCTCTCTGCCTTTACAGGGAAATCTTCCAGGCAGGGGAGATATGTGTGGAGGGAGAGGCTGAGCTGGGGTTTGAGTGTGAAGAGCTGAATGACTGAGTGGTTCTGAAAGATAGGACTAGAACATGAAGATGCTTCAGGCAAAGTGATGAACTCCGTAAAGCTGCTTAGCTCCTGGATCTTTAGTCCACTTCTTTCTGAAAGTAGAAGAGTAATAATTATATTGTGGGATGTTCATGAGGAGTAAATGAAATGACTGAATGTTTGTGAGCTATTTACAATATACCAAATGTTGTTGTTAATGTTATCGTCAGGTCAGTTTCATCTCCCACCTAAAGGAGTTATTTTACTCTGTATTCTCCCCAATGTCAGTCCCTTCACAATGCTTATTAATGTGTTAGGAGTAGGGGAATGTGACAAAGGCCCAGAGTAGAGATGGGAAATCAGTGGTACATCACTACTTCTATCAGACACGAGTAATCAACCTCATTTTTCCCGTTACTGACCCTGGACCACCCATCCAAAGTCTTCCCATCATACTTTCCAGGCAGATCCCAACCAGAATGAGCACATGGGATGAAACCCATTTAGTAAAATCATTCAGCTCAAATATAATAGCACTGAGAGAAACGGTACTTAGAGGAAAGTGAGCTGAGTATACATATATTCATATATACATACATATATATGTTTAAAGATAATGCAACTTTGAAAAAATGTGTTGATTAATGCAATGAGCAAAGTATATTCATAGAAGAGATTCAAAGATTAACAAAATGTTCTTTTTCCCGGGGTACTGTTTTGTTTTAGCAAAGGGAAACATTGAGGGTAGTTCAGGGAAAAAGACAATTTAGCAAACCATATGCTGAACACGGTGTTTTCAGTAAGAGCCACTGAATGATCAGGAAGACATCATGTCCTGCCTCCAAGTCCTTCACCTTGTTCCCCTAAATGGAAACACAAGTGCCTGAGGACATCTGCGGCATGACAAACATCAGCACAAGCTGATGTAAAGCCCTGTAAAGAATTTCCATGCCTGGTCATATAACAGATGGCTCCCTGCAAGAGACATTTGAATATTAAACAGACGATTCAGACCTAGGAAGAACTCTGCCATAAATCTGTAATTGAAAATATTTTTTAAAATCCCTTCAAAAAGGCTGTAAATTTTTACAAGGCACTTCTTATGCATTTCAGAGCTTATGTCAAAAGAAGGGTTGTCCTTTTCACTTTCTTAAAAGGGATACACAATCAAATTGAAACTCTAAAGATGTTTAAAAGCCTCAGATGGAAAGGAGCATGTGTGTGTGTGTGTGTGTGTGTGTGTGTGTGTGTGTGTGCATCATGTTATTTAACTGCTACTCTTATTTATTCAGACTCAAAGAACATCTTCCTTGATCCTCACTGACCCGTAGGCACCTCTCTGTGTGCTTCCAGCCCCTGGATCCCCTGGTCTGCTTCTCCACTAGACCAGTATCTACCCAGGTTCAGCCCTTTTTGTTGTTTTCATTTAGCTTTCCTGCCCCACCCCCTTACATTTAAGAAATGTTGTTCCTGTGTAGCTCAGGGTGCCCTCAAACTCAGAATCCTGTCTTGGCATGCAAAGTACTATGATTATAGGTATGTGCCACCACCCCCAGCTCTCAGCTACTTTCGATGTCATTCTTCATAGAACTCTGGAAACTTTGACTTTTCTCATCTCCCATCCTCTATTGCTAATACAGCAAGAGTTTTGAAGGTCAAGATTGTGAGGGTTCCTCAATTTTCTGAGATCCTCTTGTGGTTGCTGCTTCTTTTTAAGTGCAATAGTTAGACATGATTTGGCCCAGCCTTGTTTATGCTTCATTGCTAACCCATTACAGGCCCCACCAATTCTTAGCCCTGAATGAACTCTCACCTTCCCATGTGGCCATCCGCTATTTTTATGGTGATAGAGATGTGAAAGCTTGCCGGTGCCCCGCTTCTGCCACCTGATGTTTAGGCCATCTGCCCCCTCGCACCTTTGGGACACTTCTTATTTAAGGAATCAAGAGTGATGCCAACCTCACTAGAGTCTAGCTTCTCTAAGATCAGAACTGTGTAGTTCAAGAGATTTTAAATACATCTGTAGGGGCTGGAGAGATGGTTCAGAGGTTAAGAGCACTGACTGCTCTTGCTGAGGTTTGATTCCCAGCACCCACATGGTGGCTACAAACCGTCCTTAACTCCAGTTCCAGGGGAATCTGAAGCTCTCTTCTGACCTCTGTGGCATTGCATGACACGGGTGCACTCACATACATGCAGGCAATATACTCATATGCATAAAATGAAAGTAATAAATAAAAAATATTTAAATACATCTGTGTTTGTCAGTCATCCGCATGCTGTTTTGTAAACTCCTCCATTTTGGTTGAACTATGACAATTTCAGTAACTACAGTCATTTGGTTTCTAGAAATAAAGTAATTTGTTTTTCTAGATTCTTGACTCTTCCGCCCCCATGGACCCCAGGCAATGGCCAGCAGAAAAGATGTTTAATGAACACCTAACATTCTTTAACTGACTACTCACTGGTTATCCCTAGTGACCAACTGTGGGCCAAAACAGGAAACTTCTTAATCTCCTTCTCTACCCTCCCACCTTTCTACCCCAGCTTGTAAGCAGATGACGGGCCTGTTCCTACAGAGACCCTGTATGCAGACTGTCCCCTTAAATAAAGGCCTGCACTGTGATAAGTTCCTCCTCCCCTTGTCTTCCTTTCTTGTTGCTTTTTCAGCATTGAACAGTGTAAAAAGTAAAAAAATCCCACATCACTGTATATTCATTTAAATATAATTTTAAGAAAGAAAATCAAGACACAAAATCATAATATTATATGATTTCTTTTAATTATTAAGAAAGCTCTGGAAAAACCAAATGGGTCTATATTTAAAGCTTGAAGTCCTGAGGCAAGGTGCTGGAGGCAAAACAAGACACCGGATGTCATGACTATGAGGAATGAAAGGATGCTTGATGGCTCCAGCAGGAAACCACAAAGGCAGTCCTCTGGACTATGTGTGCAAGAAGCAGCAATTCAAGAGTCATATTCTCTCCTCTCCTTCCTTCTCCCTCCATACTACCACAGACTGTCTTCTTTCCTATCCTGACATGGTAAGACAGCTCTGCCAGTTCACATGCTATGGGGCAGTATGACTTCTTAGTCCTTTTGCACGAGAATACAAGCAGAATTTCTTAGGAGAGTCTGAGTTTCCTGGTTTGAGCCATAGCAACTAAAAGAATGTAGTGGCACCTTGTTGTGGTTAGCTTTCTTTCTGTTTATGTTTATTCATTTACTTTATGTTTAAGGAAAGCTGGAAACATCAATGAAGAATGAGGTGAACAGCTCTAAACGTCCTTTGCTTTCCAAGAAAGAACCTTTTCTTTGCATCCATGAACATCCTAGGAGACTCCCAAATTGCCAGGCCCTTCTTGACGTAGAATACCCTGTGGTAGTAAATGATCCCCTTCTGAAGAAGGTTAAGAGATCTGTAGTCCTGAGTAAGGGAGGGGGAATTAGGTTTAAGTTCTTACACAATAACGCATCCAAAAATTTGATATATAACAAGACTTCTAGCATTTTGCAAATATTAACCAAATTATTAAAATCACCTTAATAATTCTATGGCTACATATATTTTTGTTTTATGGCTATGAGTGGTTTACCTGCATATGTGTAAGTGAACCACATGTGTGAAATGCCTGTGGAAGCCAGAAGAGGGCATTGGATTCTCTGGAACTAGAGTTACAGATGGTGGTAAGAGACCATGTGGCTGCTGAGAACTGAACCAAGTCCCCCACAAGAGCACCAAGCACTTTTAAACACTGAACCATATTTCTAGCTCCCCACATATATTCTTATATATCCATCTTGCAGAAAGACAAGGTAGAACACAGAGAAAATAAGTAAAGTTCCTACCATCACCTGTTCTTTACCACTCTCCCAGGCTGAAAACAGAATAGTCAAGTCCTCATACAGAGATCTATCTAAACTAAGGAACAGAGATAGACGAATACAAAGCATACCATGCGATGCTCTAAAAAACCAATGAAGTCCTCAGTGTGTGAAAGTATGCATGCATGCATATGCGCGTGTACACACACACACACCCACACACACACACACACACACACACACATAGCCTGAATTCACAAGTACATGAGTGACCAGACCCTGCACTTAGAGCCCTTGTTCTCAGTATAATACTTTGTTGTTGCATCTTAAAATTGTTAATAATGTTTCAATGAACAATTGTCCATTTTCATTTTACACTAAGCCCTGTAAACTTGTTCACAAATTCTACACACATCCTCCTTCCCTCACCCCCTCCTCAGTTTCTCTCTCTCTCTCTCTCTCTCTCTGTTAATACTAGGAAAGGTCTCTCCCCATTTATTACTTGAAGGCAACATTGTGTCTGTTTACTGGTATCCTAGATAATTCAACAACAATTAGACTGAACAAGACTGCATTTGTGAACTACTGGTGTATGTGGCACAAGTGAACATCATTACCAAGGAGCAACTCATCCCTCTGTGGGGACAAATTTGCTCTTCTGCACCCTGAACTGCATTAGCAGTCTACTGTGCAAACTAACCTTATCTAGAGAGGCTTGAACCTTTATTCACTGCCAGTGTAAGAGTAAAGTGATGCAGCCACTGTGGAAATCAGTATAGGGCTGTTCTCTATGGCCAGGAGAATTATCTATAATAGCTAAACTTTTGGTTTCAAATGAAATATATAATAAGCAAAAGTTAAAGAAGAAACAGCAAGTAACAGAGAAACTATAGATAGATACAGCAGTGTAATGCCATGTTAATAGCAAGTAACAGGAGCCCAAGGCATAGTTAGTGTTAAATCTCAAAATACAAGATTAACTTTGGTTATCAGATTAGGTAAAAGTCATTCTCAGTTGCCAGGTGGGATGAATGTTGGCCCTCTTCATCCACATTACCAGCAGCTGCTTTTGTATGTTGTGGTTTTCTAGAATCAGAAAACTCCTTAGGCCTTTTCCTTTCACACGTTGGAAACTTAGCTGGGTGGTGTCTTGCTCTGAGCCTATTCTTCCCACTGTTTAAGTGCAAATCTGGAGGCTTCTTCTTAATAGCTCTAATCTTATCAAAGAGAACCTCTACTTCAGCATGTGACTTGGCTCCAATGTGATTAAGTTTCCTAGTGCTCTTTTTCTCTCTAAACTGTAAATTTTGTATTTCTATCTGTCTAACTTGTTCTTTTTCATTGTAGATTTGCTTAATATTCACTATTAATAACTATGCCACTGATTCAACATTAGGCTGTCTTGAAATTTCCTCCACAAAAGAAATTAGTCAATTACATTTTAATTTCGCCTCAAGCAAGTTCCTAGGCTGTATGTACAGCACAGTTAGATTCCTAACCAAACTATCAATTTGCTGTTTAAGTCCTTCTCCTTTCTGGAACTACATTGTTATCAGAGCTACTTTCTTCTAGGCTCCTTCTAGAATGGCCTGTTAAGCTCTGTTTACAGCATCCAACCACTTTTCTAGTTTAAACTTCCAAAGACTTGCACATTCCTCCAAAAGTCAATATGATCAGGTTCTTCACAACAACAGACCAGTCTCTGGCACCAACTTCTGTATTAGTAAGTTTTCTGTTGCTGTGATAAACACCATGACCACGGCCGCTTATAGAAGGAAGAAGGTAATGGGCTGACAGTCCCAGAGGAATAAGAGCCCATCATGGTGGGGAGGCATGCTGGCAGAGGTGTCTGAAACAGAAAGCTGAGGGTTAATATCTTCAAGCACGCACAGGAAGTAGAGAGACAAACTGGAAAAAGAACACGGCTATGAACTCTCAAAGCCTGCCCCCAGCGATGTGCTTCCTCCTGAAAGCTAGCGAGGCTGCACCTCCTACCCTCCACAAATAGTGCCACCAACTGGGACCAAGTATTCACATACTTGGAGCCTATGGGGGACAATTCTCATTCAATCCACCACACAACTGAGCTTTTTCTCTGTGGCTAATATTCCCATGGCTGAACTTCTGGCTTTCTATTACCATTGCAGGCATTTTTATATCATGGGATAAACAATAATAACCCCTGTTGGAAATGCTTTGCCTTTAGTTGTTCTCAAAGACACAGTCTTTTGCTTTTGGACTGTTTTGCTGTTTTCCTCCCTCTCTGTCACAGAGATAGAAGGGCCAGGCTATTCCTGGATAAGGGGTCTTAGAGGATACTTTTAGACAAACATATTTGGGTCTGATATAGGAGGTGCAGCCCCACTTCCAGAACCAGTTTCTTGCAGAGCTCAAACAATGCATGACAATTTACCAGTATAACATAGATTACAGAGTGTTCCTCAAAAATTAAAAATAGGGACTGGGGAGGTGGTTCAATGGTTAAGAGGGCTTGCTGCTCTCGCAGAAGACTGGGTTAGTTCCCAACGCCCATGTTAGACAGCTCACAACTGCCTATAACTCCAGTTTCAGGATTTCTGATACCCACTTTTGGCCTCTGGGGGACCCACACACACATGTGCATATACAAACACACACATGTATGTATATACTTCTACATACTTCTAACATAACACATACACGTAGATAAGAATTCAATAGATATTAAAAAACTTACCTACAATAAAAATAGAACCATTTGCCCCAGCTATGGCAGTTCTGGGTATAAACCCAAAGAACTCTAACTCAACATACTACAGAGATACTTGTTCATCCATGTTTATTGCTGCCCTATTCACAATAGTTAGGGAATGGAGCAAGTCAAATGCCCATCAGCAAATGATTGACTAAAGATAATGTGGTACATACACACAATGGAATTTTATTCAGCCATAAAGAGACTGAAATTGTGAAATTTGCAGGAAAATGTATGGGACTGGAAATTATATTAAGGGAAATAACTCAGACTCAGAAAAATAAATACCACGGATTTTCATATTTTCTCTTGTATTCACATGATCTATCTATCTATCTATCTATCTATCTATCTATCTATCTATCTCATCTATTATCATCTATCTATCTATCATCTATATATCTATCTATCAATCATCTATCATCTACTATGTATGTAGTCATGAAACTAGTAAAAGGACCATGATAATAGAATAGAATACTTGTGACATGAAAACAGAAGGGAGGCTACTCAGGGGAGGAAAGGGACCAGCAGGATGTGGGGCAGAAAGATGAGGGAGGCAGGTAGGGAAGAAGATTGTTGAAAGTAAAGCACATATGCAGATGTCCTAAACCCCATTACTTTGCCTGCTATTTTAAAAAGATAATTTTATAAATGAGAGAGATAGAGACAGAGATAGATAAATTGATGATAGATTGATAGATGATAGAGATAGATAGATGGATAGATAGATGATAGATGATAGAGATAGATGGATAGATGATGGATGGATGAATGGATGGATGGATGGTTAGATAGATAAAGCTGGCAGCAGAAATGTTCAGTGGCAAAATAACAAAATTTAGCAGCACTGTCCACAGCAGCTGATTTCCTCATGTCTGTAGTAATGTGCTCTCCTGAAGTTCACTATATATTATTTGCTAGTCGGATATTAGGAACATAGATTAACTAAGTATTCTGGTCTGTGTTAAATACAGCTCTATAATTTAAATACTCCCTTCAAGTAAAGTTTTACATCTGGGGGAAATGTTTCTGGCCTCAGAGGCTACCCTTCCCCTGCTCCTATGTGCTTAGGGTAGGAGAAGCAGTGTATTTTTGTAGAGGGTGGTGCTGGGTGAGGGAGAGAAGTACACGCTGTTCCTCAGAAGAACCTGGCCAGAATCCTCCGGGCTCTGGGATGTGTTTCTGGGTCTGCCTCTACAGTCCTTGCCAGGCTGCCTTCTATGGGGTCTCACTTAGATCAGTTCTTTTTGCCCCATTGTCATTCCTGCGCTGTTCCATGTCTTGCCTCCTCACTCAGCTCCTGAGCACACAGTCCCAATGAGCCTCTAGCTATGTCACTTTCCAGCCTTTTAACTCTGCAGTTTACCTTAGTGTCTCACCCAGTCAAGATTGACCCATGGAATGCCCACCCACAGGCTGTCATTCACTATCTGCCTGTACAGTGTAAGAATTATGAACAGCTTGGGAAACCATTTTACTGTTTAAAATTAATTTTTGATGTAAAAACTTGGCACTGCCAAGCTGCAAGATAGTAACTTTTCCACATTCAGGCAATGCATCACAGGTTGTAATGTGAGCCTCCTGACTTTTAGCCTAAGCCTAGGAAGAGGAGGCCAGAACATTCCTGTCTAGGTAAAAATACCTGTCTCCTTCCTTCTCTTCCTCCTATTTTCAGGAATTGGACGGGCGGGTTTTCTATTAATTATATGGCATGTTTTTGTTCTTTCTTATTGCAGATCAGCTTTACAAACAACCTTGGTCTTGATATGCCAAATGGGGAGTGTAGAAATTTGGAAAAAGTCTTTCTCAAGAAAATAACCAGACTGGCAAGGCGTTGTTTTGTTGTATAATTGGATTTCTGATGTCAATAGTTGAATATTGCCCTGCTTTCTCCTTGTGTACCTCTATTTTAGTTTCTAATCTTCTCTTACAGATGGGCACACAGGACAGGTTAGGGTAAAGGTCTTATACTCAGGAAGGCAAAAGAGAAAACCATTTTATTGTTTGAAATTAATTTTTAACGTAAAAACTGTATTTTTCATGATTTGTCCTTATTTTTCTTCTCTTGTTTCTGAGACAGATTCTCTCTGTGTAGTCCAAGCTAGTCTTGAACTAAATGCAGTCCTCTGGCCTCATCCTTCTAAGTGCTAGCATTATAGATATGCCACCATGCCTGGCTTTGCCTCCCTCTTCTTTAAGAGCACAGTCATCCCTAGGTATCCATAGCAACTGGTTCCAGGGACCCCAAGGATGTCCAAATCCATGGTGTTCAACGTCCTTAGAAAGCCTTGGCATATCTCTATATGTGCTATCTCTACTTGTGCTCTGGATCCCTTCTATCTCTATATGCATCTCTCGATTACTCATAATAACTAATGCAATATAAATGTTCAATAACTCATTTTATACTACATTACTTAGGATATCATTCCAGAAAAGCATATAAATATCAGCACAGATACAGGTTTTCAAAAGCATACTTTTGATCTGTGATTGAATCCACAAAGGTGCGTCCCGTGGATACAGAAAGCCCTCTGTACACAAAAACTATGCTTCTTATTAGAATGCAGACTTCAGCTTGGCTTCACTTGCTGCCCTTGTACATACATCTAACAGAATTAGAGTAGAACACAGTCTACACATCATTGATTTTACACAGAACACTTATAAAATTTAGTATTTATTTCATCCTTTAGGAATTGCATTCAATTGTAATAGAAATCTAAAAATAATGCCCTTACATAAATTATACGTTTGCTTTGTCTACATAATGAAGATGTGGTCCTAGTCCATCCTTGAATTACACATAGCCTTATAAATAATTTAGACCAATGGGCTGTATGGGAATGAAGTGTCTCCTTTCTGGGTTGAACTTTAAAGAAAGAACAGCCTTGATAACAGATGAGTTCTTGCATTCCAGAGGATACAGCTCAAGGGTGGACTTGTTCCACTGTGTCCCTCAGTGACAGAGATCAGAGCTACCCCAGCAACCTTCAGTGTACACAAAGTGAGAAGTACGCTTCTGCTGTGCTAAACCTCTAAGATGTTGGGATTAAAATTTCCCTGAAGCATACTCTAGTTTAATCTGACCAATGCAAATAGATAGATAAATGACAAGGTACACATCTGCTTTCTCCTACTCACTTTTAGGAAGATTTTGTGGAATTCCCATTCGATGTCATTAATTTACCTTACCCATAGTTCTCTCATAAGCTATCTGCATAAAAGGTGAAGGAATATCATTTATTACTTTGGTATTTCCTATACATAGTAAAACTGGATTTTGTTAAGAAGGAAAAGTAGAAGGAAGGCTATTAGACAGAAACATTGTCTACCATGATGTGTATACATCATTACCCCTCACTCAAATGTGCTTTCATTTACAGAGGTATGGAAGCCAGGCTTATATCAACTCACAAAACCCAAATATTTACATTTCAGGGATTTTGCACATTCATGGTTAGAAAGAGACTATTAAGAGTCAAACTACATACATTTGCAGTTAAATAAGTGATATGAAAAACAGTGTATTCTCAAAATGGATCACTTTCTAATTACTACCTTAAACTGCTTTCTGTGCTCCTGAGGACTGCACCTGTCATCTCCACAGGTGGAGACACTTGGAGTGACACTGTGCGTGCATCCATCGTTGCACCCTCAGCAACATCATGTGGGTATCTTGAAATGAGACACAGAGGGAGAATTTACACCACAAGGATCAGCTAATACTCTAAACCAGACTTAATTTTTTTGTCCTGTGGATTGTCAAGACTTAAGGTGATGACGAAAATATTGCTAATGCGAATTAAACTTAAAAGTGTGCCATGACTGCAGGTCCTGCATCATGAATATCACAGAAGGAGGAAAGAGTCTCCTGGGATTTGAACATGATAATCTGAAAAATGTTACTGATGTCACTGATGAACAAGTAGAATTTTGAGACACTGCTTCATCATATCACTTCCATCTTCCTTGTGAAAACGCAATCAGCATTCATGTAGGAATGAGACTCATTTGTCAAGTGGCTTGCTTGTAAAAAAAGAAAAAAGTCTTCTGTGACGATCAATTGGCTATAAGGAATTTATAATAAAGACTAGCACATATTAAGAGTACAATTATTATAAATCATTATAAAGTATATATTGTACATCCTTTACATCAGTAGAACTTATAATAAACTGTATGCAAATATATAGAACCCTATTTCAAACAATTGCTAAACTTTTGTCCATAAACTACTTTTTTCTCAGGTAGAGAAATCAGATAACCTCAAAATCTCTTTTATTTCATGCACCCAGCTTTAAATGCAGGCTGTTTGTACAGTATGCAGTCTTATATTTATTTTAATTCTATTTATTTTAATTCTATTTATTTATTTATTTATTTATTGACAGGGTCTCCCTGTAGACCTAACTGGCCTGGAACATGCTACGTAGACCAAGTTGGCCTTCATCTCACAGACATCCACTTGCCTCTGCCTTCCAAGTCAAGTCTGGAACTGAAAGTGTGCATTGCCACACCTGGTTATTTTGATTTTCTTTAAATAACATATAAGGTAGAAGGTTTCCTTGTGGCTTTTTCATCCATACACACTTAGCTTTGGGTGACCTTCCCTGCTTCTTTCCACTGTTCTCCTGCTCCCTATCCCTGCTTAAAGCTTTCCACCCACAGTATCCACCTTCCTGCCTCACCTTGTGTTCTATATGACCTTCACCCACACCCAGATGGGAGGTGGATCTGTCTAGTTTGTTATATGTCAGCTGTTCTGTAGACCAAAGGACATATCATCTTCTCTCATGTGGAAAAAAGAAGCAGCACTGTCAGAAGGAGCTCCCACTAGTAAGAGAGCCATCATGTTTCCATGGTAATGAAGCAATTTTACATGGCAGAAACACCAACTCCCTGTCTTGCTGTGGAACCACTTCCTGCATTGGCCAGTTGGGCAGGACCTGGTTATTCGTTCTGGAAGGATCTGTTAGGCTCCCTGTGCCCTCACCCTCTGGTTCTTGTCTTTTACAAGGCCTGGTGAAGATGCCCTTTTCAGAGCTATGCAGTTCTCTACACAGAGAGCTATACCGTCAGCTTTCTACTGGTGCATTTTTAGGGACCAGGAACTGTTTTAGAGGTTGCTAACTGTCTTAGGTATTTTTGTTCCTGTTGCTGTGATACAATACTCTGATTAAAGCAACTTAGGGGAGAAAGGAGGGTTTTTAGTTCACAGTTCCAGGTTACAGAAAATATTTCAGGAAGTTACAGCAGTAGGAGCTGGAGACAGCTGGTTACATTACAAGTGCAGTCAGAAGAAAAACATGAAGGCAAGCGTGTTAGAACTCAGCTCAGTTTCTCCACTTAGGCCAGTTCAGACCCACAACTAGGATGGGTCTTTCCATGCCAATGAACATACACAAGACAAACTTTCACAAGACAAACTTCCACAGGCACAGGCCCAGCTCCCAGCTGACCATAGATCTTGTCAAGTTGATAATTAACACTCATCATTCCACTAGTCATAGACAGTTCGAGGCCTGTTTGGGAGGGAGGGATATACCCTAGAAATATAGTTTGCTTTAATCTCATTTCAGTTTTTGTCTGTTTACTTCTGATAAACTCCAAGTTTAAGGAAGAACCACCAAAAGCCTTGTCTAGATACAGAATTCAAACCTACGGAATCTTTTCTCTTAGCTCCAGGTCTCTGTGCTCTGCCCCTCTCTTTGGTCAGGAGTACAGTGCTTGGGGCCTTGACTCAATAAGCCACAGTGGTTTCCAAGGAAGCAGTCCCCGGACCCCACCACAGCAGACCTAAATCTCTTTCCCATGGAGCACTGGAACATAGGCTACTATGTGTTGATACCTGTTTATAATTGCTTCAAGTTTGGAAAAACAGAAGTAGCTTTATTTAAGACTCTTCACTAAAAGGTGTGGAGACCACAGGTAGGAAAAATAATCTCAGGAAGTGTGGGGGAGAGCTCTTTCCCTCTCTGCTACCAGCCCAAGGTGTGAGTTTGGTGCCATGTTTCTAGTAGAGCTTTCCTGAAATGGCAGAACTGGCACAAGCCCATATATTCTTTCCTCCCCTTCCTCCTAATCCTGTACTTGCAGCCCAGGGCTGCTTTCCAAGAAAACAGGTAGCAATTCGATCATGTCTACCTTTTCTGCTTGAAGTCTCCGAGTCCTCATTGCTTCAACCCCCATTTAAATCACAAAGTCAATTCTACATTTTATCTCTGTATAAAGCATTCCCCTTTTAGACACCAAATTCTGCTTTCAGACTGACATAATACTCAACTATGAATCAGAGAGAATTGAAGCTCAATAGCCTAAACATATTAACAATTTTGTTTGAGAAGCGGCTAACACAGGGCCTGTCCAGGTGGCACCCTGTCCATCCCTCAAGGACAAAAGCGGAATAGAAAGCACATTCAGGATTGATCTAGTCTCTATTTAAGGATCTTTACTGCAAGTCCCTTGTCTAAAATAATAGTAATAACAATAATAATGAATAATAATAGTAATTTGTAGTAGAATGGCTCAAGATAGCACCACAAATGGAAATCTAATAAAATCACACTCAGACATATTAAGTTAAGATTTTCCTACAATTGTAATTATCTTTTTACTATAACCAGAGTAATTCCCAGAGAAGCGCTCTGGATTCAGTTGTCAAGGGCAACACTAATGTCAAATTTTGGACTTTGGTAGCCACAGTGGAACTTTTGTAATAAGGGTTATAATAACCAAAATTATCTATTGATGATTGGATAGGAGACCTGCCTCAACTTTATAGTCCTTATAGCAATCTCTGCATTTCATAAATTCAAAAGAACTTCCCAGCTGGGATGTAGTAATTTCATTTTCTCTAAAATATCGGTGTAATCACATAAAAGGGAAAATGGCCCCAGGAGAAGTTCTCTTGATATTAGTGTAACATATATAAAACTCCTCTCAGAAAAGCGTGGTTAATCATGTCATTGGAAAGGGCCCTAAAAAGTCATTTATGCCATTTTGGATAGATAAATGAGTGTCCTAACCTTAAAAATATATCCAAGGAAGAAGATTCAAATTCTTCTTTCGTGGGCTTAATTACTGCAGTTACTTCCTTAGGGCAATGCTAGAAATCACTGAGGATTTTCGTCCTTTCAACAAGTATTTACTGAGTACCTACTGTACTTATAACACAGTGAGAGAAACAAAGACATATGAGATAAGATGGCAACAAAGAGATCATACCCTAATTGAAGGGTAAAAACATGGAGAAGGGAGAATTTGCATGATCGAAAGTGGCCTAAAAAGGGTTCCCAGAGGCAGGGGACACTGCCGGGAATGCCAATGAGTTCGGAGGGAATGTCTGCTGGAGGGCGTTCCCCTACATCTAGTTTTCAGCAGTCTCTCCTTGCTCTCATTGTGGAGTGCTCTCACTCTCTGCCTCCTGTGCACGCTTTTCGCTACTTTATTTTAGGTAGCCTTCATCTTGCACATCAATTATGATGGTACAGGTTGAATTTGCCTCCATATTTTTCAGTCGTAGCTACAAACATATTCAGCATTTCATATTCTGATTTGAGAAAGTGACCTTTAACCTACAAATACAATGCCTTTTCTAGGGTTAGAAATAGTGTGAGATGAATAAAGCATTCACCTTGGATGCAAACACAAAGGACTGTTGGAAAATTTAAGCATCAAAATAATATTTTAATGACATTTTACCAAAACAATCAAAATTAATGCAAGAAAAACCAATGATGAACAAAATGTCATTTTAAATAAAAATGGGATCTGATAGCACTCTGCAACATCATAGGAGAGCCCGAGGTAAGTTATAATGCATGTCCTTACCGGATGGCCCTGATTGCCTGATCTCCAGAGATTGCTCTGCCTCAGACCCCCACAGTTGTGCACCACCATGCCCAGCTAAAGTATATGCTTGTATTTGTTTTTAAAAATGATTATTTTCCAGAACATTAAGATAGCTGAAAAATATTGAAAAGTTAAAAGCGTATTAAAATTTACATGACTTGAGTTTTAATTATTTTGCTATTTACTATCTTAACTTTAATGAATTCATTAATTCAGTAACATTTTCAAAATCAATTTCTTGCCTAATGCTTTAGCTCTCGTTACAACTCCTGCCTGGAGTGCCTTTGCCCTAAAGCATACCAGGTGAGCAACGGCCGCATCCCAGAAACAAGTCTTTCTTGTATCACCTTGCCCGTCCCTCAGGCCGAATGATCGAATGATCAGTCTGCCTTTGCACTCTTCACTGCACTGGCCTTGACAAAAGAACCAGGGGCCTTCCTAGCATATGAATCTTATTACTTGCCTTCTCTACAGCAGGAGTGCCTTAGAACAGGTGTTACTCTCATTTCCTGTTAGATTCTGCAGATACTTAATAATATTTGTCATTTAAAATTTTTTATGTGTCTACTTACTTATTTTTATTTTATGTGTATGAGTGTTTTGCCTGTGTGTATGCAAGTGCACCCGTGTCATGCAATGTCCATGGAGACCAGAAAAGAAAAGGGTGTTGAATCTCCCAGAACCCACTAGGTGCTGGAAACGGAATCTTAGTCCTTTGCAAGAGCAACAGCTGCTCTTAACTGCTGAGTCACTGCTCCAGGCCCTTGATAATATTTGTTGTATGAAAAAATTAAAGGACAAACCAGGAAGAATAGGAGTTAAATGTAGTCCAAGAAAAGTAAGAAGATTGGCTTTGTTGGAAAATTAGAAGACAGTTTAGATAAAGCCAAATTTTATGTGCAAACAGTAAAAATTCATAGTATTACTGTAAAATAGTTTCCAATTCAATTTACTAGAGTATCTCATTGGTTAGTTGAATTAGACAGCAGTATAAAATAAAAAACCTGCTGTAAAATTTGTGTCTAACATGATAGACATCTATGAAAAGGTGTTTGCCTAATCCAGGGCCAGTTTTTCCGTGTTCAGTAAGTGAGAGTTTTCTAGAGCCTATGAGAGAGAAAGAGAGAGAGAGAGAGAGAGAGAGAGAGAGAGAGAGAGAGAGAGAGAGAGAATCATTAACTCCAAAACAAAAATTAAGAAAATTTAAAGTCATATATGTTTAATTTAATCTCTACCAAAATGTTTCAAACAAAAATATATCTAATTGTGTTAACAATATGAAAGAAATATAGAAACACTGAAATTAGCAAGCACATGATGATTCCATATGTGATGATGTTGACAAGTTAAGGGAAATTCAAGTCAACTCTTCTAAATACATTACATTTAATTTGGAATGTGAGTGCATTTTGATATGTGTAATAAAGGGTAGAGAGACCTCCCAAAGTGAGAGTTCACAGAGCCTATGAAACATCAAAACGCTCCGAGTCCCATCATACTGACTTTTATCTCTACACTTTACATGGAAAATAGAAATGGCAGGAGGCAAGAAATATCTCCAGGTGCATTGGGTTCTAAACATCTAAGTGTAAACTGTAATTAAGAACTTAGCACAAAATACTGCATTCTTTGAGACTGTGTATTTCAAAGTTTATATTGTGTTTGTAGAGGAAAGTTTATTGGACATTTTTCAGTTTTAAAACCAATACCATTTCTGGTAAATAGTCACATGGTAAATGTTTCCAGTGTTTGGTTCTATCAGTATAAGCTGAGCTGGTTTTGTCTATAAATGCTTTTGTTATTGCCCCACTGAGAAAGAGCTAACTGGTTTTGGATGTGATTGGCAGCAAGCTCAGCAAGGGTGAACTTAGTCACCATCAACGTGGACCAGAGGGTCAATCACAAGAACAGTAGCCAGTTCTTTAACCTTTTATGTAGCACCCATAAGTTGCTATTTCTATGTCATTTAAAAAAGTCTGTTCTTAGGGACTCAGGCTGTAAAAACAAAACAACAACAAAAAAAACCAATTTAGAGAGCACCGATCTTGTGCACACGTAGCTGATTTCTCATGATGGCACTGGTGTCTGTAGGTGGGGTAGGATCGTGCAGCAGTGTATCAGTGCTGAAAGCCTGGGTCCTCCTTGTAGTACCTTTGCAGGTGCGACTCATCTGGAGAAGCCAAAGGTGACCATCACTCTGCAATTCCATTGCACTGAGCCAATGTCTGTAGCAACCAAAGGCACATCTGGAAATGGCTGCCCAGATACTATCTGCCAGATGAATAAATTCTCTTTAAGCAACTGTGCCTGCCTGACTGGGGAAATGGAGCTTTATTTCAGAAAAGCAGGAGAAAATAGCCTTTGTTATTATCCCTGCCTTGGAGCCGGTTCAAGAGGGCTTGACTCTGGAAAGAATGCTATTTGGAATCTAAGGCATTTAATTCTCATATTATTCACTGAATCAAATGAGCCACCTTAATCCTAGACATTCAATCACTAGAAATGCTCATTCACTTGCTTTATTCTATACTGTCCCCACAAGAAGCTTACATTTTCCTAAAATTCCTATAATTTTTTTTCAGACTCCATGCGTGAGCATAGACTTTGTTCTGTTTCTTGGTCTCCTTTTTTTACAGATTAAAAAAAAAAACAAAGGCCCAGTGATTTCCCTAGGGGTCATAGGGTTCTTCAGTGCTAAAGCTTTCACTGGAAGTTACATTTTGTGGCTCTGATCAAAGAAGGTTTTTTCACCTGGATTTCAATGTACCCTTGGCTATTTCTTTTATTTCTTAATTCCAATTCTGAAAAGACCAAATAGAACTGTTCATGTTCACATTCAACAAAAAACGTCTGTTACAAGCAATTGCTGACTGACTAGTAATATTCATCTTCTTGGCCTGATCTAAATTGATCCTGAGAGAATTTTCACATTTGCTGCTAAAATACTAAAGGCTACACATTGGGGCATTTTCCTTAGGGAAGAAATAGCTCATATATCTCTTCTTAATATTTGTAAAGAACATTACCCCCAAATGGTGAACTGTGATTCCTTATGAGAAGGAAAAGAGGGTTTCCACAAAATTAGAATCTCTTGCTTTGGTTACACAGCTATTTCATCTTCTCCCTGCCACACATAACAACTGTGCACACCTGTGTCCACATACTTGGCTTCCCCTCACTGAAAGGGGCAACTGAATGCATTCACATCTAAAGATGGTCACTCCATATGACCACAGAATCCCACACTTGTTTCCACTCACAGGCTCTGTCTGTAGCTATTTCCTTCTCTCTGGTGAGGGGCTTCCTATTCCTGGATCCTTCACTCTAGTGTACGCTGATGCTCAATGTCTCCAATTTGAAGCAACCCATTCCTTCGTTTCATATCCTCTGTAGCTGTGTCCCATTTTCTGCTATTTTCTTTACTGTGAAATTTCTCAAAAGAAATGCTGTTTTCCTCACTTTTTATTCTACCCTCAGCCACACAATTTAGATTACCATCACTCCCCCTCTACTGAAACCAGTCTTATCAAGTTCAATGATGGCAGGGGTGACCATATGTTCTTGTTTGCGAGGACAGTCCCAGTTTGCACACTGTCTTGGCAAAATTATTAATAACTTCACTCTCACTTTCAAAAAACTTGTGCATTGAACCATAAATTACATGGACAATAAATCATCCAACCAATGACCTCCATGTGGCAAACTTCACTGCTTACTTCTTTGTTCCCTTTCTCAACCCGCCTGAAGAGTTGCTTGATGACCTGTAAATGTTGGCACATTGCCAGATTTCAATTCTGTTCCTTTGCTCCTCTCTCTCGTTCCACTTCCCTGTCCTCTCCCTTCTGTTCTGGTATGCCCTAGGTATGCCTTAGGTGACATGGTACCCTGTCTCTTTATCCTCTAGCACTTATTCCTTAACATTGTACCTTCTTTGTGTATGTTAGTTGTCTATCCTGTCTACTGTGATGTGAGTTCAAAAATTAGTGCAAGGATCTTTCTAGATGCTTATCCTTATATCCATACTGTCTACTTTAGTGTCACAATATAGTAGATCCTTTATAAATATTTGCTGAAGGAATGGATGAGTTTTCAGTTGGTTGAATTCAGAATTCTGTATGTTCTTTATTTAATCAAGTATTTGCTTCCTGTGCATTTGTAAAATATTCATTTCATTATCTTTCTCTCTAAATGATTCTATAGTGTAGCTTGCACATACCCAGGAGACAATATCGATGGAGATAATTTAACTTAGTTTTCAAAGAGCTCACAACAGGATGGCCGATTTTCTTGGGGCCTTGTAGACAGGCAGAGACATTCAGATAAACAACAAAGATAACAGACTTCCATAGCTGAGTTACTCTGGGTTCTATTCCTTGCTAGTTTCTAATTCAGTAGCTACATAAATCTGAATTTGAATTTGTACCTTATTCTATACCTACATTTGAATGAAGACTGGAGTAGGAGATAGAGACATATACATTTACTCCTCCAATTCCCAAGAGAAGTGAAAACATATCAAAACCATCAGGAAAATAATAGAACAGTCAAGCATAAGTATCAAATCAGACATGTGTCAAATGTGAAAAAAATAGAAATAACCATCAGTCCCAATAGAAGGAGCTATCATAACTACAGCTAAGTAATCAATACCTCCTTCTCATCTTTAATTTTTGTCATGTGAATCTGTCATTGTCAAGATGCTGTGTTCTTCCTCATGAATATTTAGTTCTTCAGTTGAAGAACTTGAACTAGGCTACCTCTCTTTCTGTTTTTCAGGAGCATGGTCTCAATCCAAAGGACCCAGCCCAGCAGTGGCCCTTTAGCTGAGAAAAATGAAGCCCTTTGTTGATTGTGCAGAGTCATCTGAGCACATGCAGAGTTTTGAAGTGCTTAATAATATGGTAAATATTGCAAGCCAAGAACTATCTGGATTGCAGTGTAAGTAAGGAGGGTGCTGACTAATTGTTTCAGCATGAAGACATCAATTTAACTGAAGATGCCTTAGCCATCAGACCTCACAGTGGTTGAAAGGAGATGCTCAAGACCCCTAGCATTTGCCCTGATTCTACACTCCTACTAGAACATTTTGATTATTCATTTGGCTTCCCACTTACTTCAAACCAGAAAGGAGGTGTTTCTATGCAACTATTCCCCAAAGTAAGTTCATAATTAGTCATTTGATCTTCACTTTATTTTTTATCACTTCTTGTCCTTTTGGCTAAGATCTAGTGGTTTTTGCTTTTTACATGTTAATTCCTTTCTTCTAGTACCAGTTATACAATAAAGAGAAAACATCATATAAGAATATTTATGACAGCATCATTTGTAATTGGGAAAATTTTGTTATAACAAATACATGTCTAAGAAAAAGAGTATTTCTAATAAATACTCAATAAATTCTTAATATAATGTCATTAAAATCATTTGATGCAAAAATGTTAATAATATAATAATATTAAATGAAAAAGTGCATAAAACATTAGTTAGTATTATTCAAATTTTATAAACATGATGTGTGTGTGTTTGTGTGTGATGTAACATCAGAAATGAAGACCCCAAAATGTTAATAGTAGCTGTATTAAATGATCATTTAAAAGATGATTTTTATTCTATTTTTATTCTTCTATTTTATACACTTTGTAATATTTAAATTTTGCATGAGTGTTTAATACTTTTTTACCCAAAAACTCTGCATAAATTTACATCTTTTTATGTAGTATTTAATTGAACATGATCCCCCCCCAACACACTACATTTTTCCTACGCATTTTCCACATCAGAAAAGTGAGTTTACCTTACAGAGGTCATGAAGTTCTAAATTTGTGATGTAAATCATTAAGTACAGAGTTCCTAAGAATGCCTTAAAATGCAGGGAATCACAGCATGTTCATCCTTAAGTATGATCACAGTGATAAAACGATACAGTTAAAATGCTTATCCAGAATCCGAATGCCCAGGTATCTAGAATTTACATGGTGCTTAAGGAGTTAATTTCCAGAAAAGTGAGTAAGAACACAAACCGTGACATGTCTATTCTCCTATCCCTCCCCAACCTCTGAAAATATCCAGAATTTGCTTTAAAAGCTATGCAAAAATGTCAACCCCCCATACAGATAGAAGATCAAGGGAGGGGATGAAAGATGAAGCAGCAGATGAGATAATAGACAAGATAATTACAGAGCTCTAAAAGCCTGGGATTTATTTTTAAGATGTAAGAGCTCTATTTAGAAAAGCCCATAGCTAACTTTAAGTGAATCTTGAATGAATTGTTCTGAAACATGTGAAGAGTAAGGAAAAGAAGAAGAGCAGCTTTTTCTTGCTTTCCTGTTCAACGGTTATTCAAGCTGGCCCCACAGCTAAGGTGGCCTAGGGAATGCTCTGATCTTCAAGTGTGGAGGTCATGCAACTGACCAACATGGCCGTACCAGGGCTCAGAGTTTATAGGACAAGTTCTTTCCCTGTCTTAGAGTTTTGGCATGGCCCACACAATCAGACTGCTGCCATTTAAGAAGAATTAAGTCTCTTCCAGCACCTATCTCACTGTGCCCCATGAGCGAAAGAGCAACTCATCTCTGTTGAGAGGTTTTCTCTGTTTTCTATGAGAGAGTTTTCTGTGAGTATATATAGTATTAGATGGGAAAACTCACTCATGGTCTAGATGCAGTCTGCCAAGTATTTAAAAACTGATGCTTTGGTCTCTGTCCGACTCTAGGGTCTACTTTTTTATATTTTATTTTTTTTATTTTTTTGGTCTTTTTGAGACAGGGTCTCCCTGTAGCCCCAGTTGTCCTGGAACTCACTATGTAGACCAGGCTGGCCTTGAACTCACAGAGATCTGCCTGCCTCTGCCTCCTGAGTGCTGGCATTAAAAGCATGCTTTTTAGATGGTTCAAATTTGGAGAGAGTAAGGGTAGACTCCTACACTTCAGAAAACTCCAAAAGGCTGGATTTGATTGAGGAATCTTAAGTTTATACCGACCCATCCACCTTACTTCCAGAAGAATTCTCATATAAGCAACAATATAAGACTACATATTACCAGTACTATTAAATCAAGCAGAAGGCTGAGGTTTAGGCCACAGAACATATTCTAGTCAGCACATAATCTAAGTGACAGAATTTTCCATGAAAGTAGGGTTCTAGCGAACAAAATCTGGCATTTAAGGGAATAGTAGGTCATTGATGGTTTGAGGATTAACTGGAGCAATATAACTTCTTGGGCAGGAGAATGAATTCAATTTTTATTGTTGAAAGTCATTTATAAAGCTCTTAAATTTGGCTCAAACTAGGATCCAAACCTGTGAGAGGCGGTATTATGTTCAAAGAGTAACACACTCTTTCTCAACAACAGACCAATTTAGAGAGCTTCTGCTGTGTGACGATCCCCCATCCCTAAGTGCAGAAGAACAAACTCTCCCTTAACATTAAACAGTATACTGTGTTAATCTTGAATCTTCAAGACATAGTGAAGAGACAGAAGTAAACCTGCAAAGGGTGATAAGAGGAATGCCCCTTTATGAGGGAAAAATGGAAAGGTAACTGGGAAAAGATGAGAGCCTTTTGGTGGAGTGCACGTCCACTGGAGAGTGAAGAACAGACAAAGGAAAGGTTAAGAAGAAGTAATCTGGGGCTGGGGAGATGGCTCCATGTTTAAGAGTACTTGGTGTGCAAGCATGAGGATTTAATTTCAAATCACCAAGACCCATATAAAATGCTGGGTGCTGTTGTACACATCAGTAACCCCAGTTACTGGGGGCAAGGCAGCCGGGACAGGAGGACTGCTGGGGCTTGCTAGCTGTTGGCCTAGCTCTAGGTTCAGTGAGATACCCCATTAAGCAAATAACACAGAGTGTGATGAAGCAGGACACCAGACATCCTCTGGGCTCTGAGCATGCAAGTATGCATGCACATACCACCACACACACTGCATACACATACACGTACACCACACACACACCCGCACACACATATACCACACACACACACACACACACACACACACACATGCTTTTTTAAAAAGGTGATTGGTAGTCAGACTGTGTAAGTTCTGCATTGCCCAGGAATGGGCCTGCTTTAGAATTCCTGCCCTGCTTGGCCACTGACTGACAGAAGCAAGTGAAATGTAACCTGGGCATTTATCAGAGATATGGTGCTAAATTTCAGAACACCCCAGTTGGGGCCCTTGATCAGACAGCTCTACATAGTTAGAGATCTGTAGGAAATAATATCATCGTCCCCAGGCCCAGATTTCAGCAGCCAGGGGGAACAAAACCAGATTATTTTCAAAGCTGTAATCCCACTAAGATTACTCTGCCAGTGGAATATTTTCACTTACCTTGGAAAGAGCTGATGAAGAAATTCATTGTTTTTAGTACATCCTGAACACAACTGAGAAATAGAGTAAAACATTTTGCTAATGAACAAACTCAAGGGGTATTCAGGTTTGCCAAGAATCATTCTTTAAGCCTGGCAAGGTGAAGGGCTACATGTAGTACTCCATACAGCTCTTGCACCAAGGAAAGTGTGAGTACCACCTCTCATTGTGTGCTAAATATCTGAATGCCTGATATGGAGAGGGAGAGGGAGAGAGAGAGAGAGAGAGAGAGAGAGAGAGAGAGAGAGAGAGGTGCTGGGACACTGAGAAGAAGCAAAGAAAGATTTTAGATTCCTAGAGCTCAAACACATATCACGTGTTCAGTCAATAGTTAGCTGGCACATGTGGAGCTAAATTTAAACATATGTTTTTGGTTTCAAAAACCTTGGCCTGGCTGCCAAAGGAAGAGAGGATCTTAAGTTTTTCTTTTAACCATTCTGAATTTGTAATAGGGTGGCCTTATGAAGCAAAACATAATAAAATACATTTATCAGGAACACATTTATGTTTGTACCAGAAGAAGAGGGTCATAATAATTTATCTAAAAGTTTTATGGAGGATTATTCTAGGCATTTATCTCCCAAAGCCTTTGCATATTTCACATAAGCCTGTGTAATGTAATTTTTACAATGAGTTTCTTAAATAAATCACATTTACTATCCCCAAGAGCTTTCTTCATCCAGGTATTTGAGGATGAGGTGATGTTTCTTTGTGGTAAAGTGAGAATCTGAAATGGCTTATAAGTGTAGCCTAACTAAATTTCTTGATTTTACCACACTAGGAAGGACATATGAGACACCAAAGTCCTCTACACTGGACATGCTAGTTTGAAGTTCTGTATAGAGTACCTTACTGCTCAACAAGATCCTTTAGGAGCAGAATCTTTGGGTCTTGGGATTCTACCATCATTTAGGGCTTTGTTGAGTTGTGTTCCAGTGTTATCCTTTGATTTAAGTTGATGAAAATATTTAAAATATAGCTAAGTGAAACCTGCTGCTTCATATTCTCAGTAATGTAATTGACATTATTGTTTATAAATTAAAATATCCTTTCCTTGAGGAAGTGTTTCAGCCATTCCAATTCTCAGACAACTTTATTTCTCCCATCTGCCTTCATAGGCAAATGTCAAACTCAATTTTTAGCGTGCTTTCTTCTTTGTATTGACCAGTAGTAAACTCAAAGGAAAACTCACAACTGGTCTTTTCATTGTACAAGACTCTTGTTGTAGCTGTACATTATTTCTTGATTTACTTCCAGAAGATGTATTTGATTTAACTGTTTTGTTCTCTCTGTTTTTGCTTTTGGGAGACATATTTTCATGTTTCTCAGGCTGGCCTTGAACCCCCTATGCAACCTAAGATGATCTTGCACTCCTGATCTTCCTGTTTCTACCTGCCAAGGTCTTGGGTTACAAGCATCTGCCACCACACCTGGCCTTGATATGACTGTATTTTTTGAAGTTTATTACAATTACATTTGAGAAAATCTGTGGCATAATCTTAA
This sequence comes from Nannospalax galili, assembly GCF_000622305.1. NCBI lineage: Eukaryota > Metazoa > Chordata > Mammalia > Rodentia > Spalacidae > Nannospalax > Nannospalax galili. Next base: position 1,570,545 of record NW_008345602.1, read on the forward strand.
AAAATCTAAATGCTCTGAAGTTATACAGTGAACCTAGAACAAAACCCAATTCATTCTAGAGCCCCATGAATCCTTCCTCTCCCTTTCTTTCTCCATGACTACAAATGGTTGGGTCACTCATCTTCAAGTACAGGGCAGGTGACCAAAGGCACAGCTGATGCCTGATATGTCAGAGAACATACTTTTGGTTTTTTGAAATGAGAATGTGAGTTGATCTTGAAGACAGATTTACTGATGTACTCTGTAAGCACATGCTCACCTGTATGTTTTTGTGCATGTGTGTATGTGTGTATGTGTATATCTGTGTGAATGTGTGCATGCCTGTCTGTAACAGAAGTTTTTTAAGATCCACCAGGAGATAAGGAAAACAGTGACATCTACCCAGTTTCCCTTTTTCTGCCTCTCTCGCCATCATTTATTGGTCTTCCAGACCCAAGTCACCAGGTTCAACTCTCTCCAAAAGCACATCTCTTCGTGCTTGCATGACTGACAACTCAGGTACTTGAACCCTCTCTTTTGTGACACACTTTTCCTTTTGACCCCTAACCCTTTTCCCACTGTCCTTCCCAGCCTAGCTTTTCTTCTTCAGTTTTCTTCTGTTCTTCCTAACCTCTGACACCAAGTATGCTAGCATCCAATGCTCTTGTTTCTCAGCCTTTTATTTTTTCTGAGAGGCCATTGCAAACTAACAAAGATAGAAATTACAGTATGAAGGATGTATTGTGCAAATCTTTTTAAAAAGCTTGCAAAAACAGCAGAAAGAAATCAATTAAGATTGCCATGGTAACTCCCAACAGTTGTATATGCAAGAGTGAAATAAAATAAAATAAGAAAAGTAACAAAATAGAAAACGCATAAATCAATTCAAATACCATGAAGTATTTATGCAGTAATTCCTATAGGGTGAAGCCTAACAAAAACAGATGAAATATGCTTTAACTTCGCATTGCACTGGATAAGTATGTATTGTTAAGTAAACTTCTAATGATGAACTTCTAATGATATCAGTTTTCTGCTAAAAGAATTCTTGGGAAGCAAGTTTAGATAGATTGAGAGAATAGGTTAAAATATATAAAGTACAATTAAAAATAATATTTTCCCAGGAGAAATTTTCTTTTCTTCTAAGAGTATGTGAAAGCTATATATTAAATTCCATAGTGTGAGATAAAGAAGTAGAACGGGCTATCTAACAAAAGTAACTGCTAGGGATTAGAAAAGAATATGGGGTTCTCAGACATGTGTGATTTGGGTTTCTGTCCTCAAGCCCTATTTACTTCCTTCATTAGTGCACTAGTGGTTCTCAACAATGGAAGCATGTGAAATTCTCCTGGTCCTGTTTCCTAACATTACAGTGTCTGGAACCTATCCCAAAGTAGTGAATTAGCATATCTGAGGGTGTCTGCTGGGCATTGCTATCTGCTAAGCCATTCACATGATGAAACAGCAGCTGACATTAAGAACTAGTCCTGAATCCCTCCTTTGCTTGTTTGTGCTGTTCACCTACCTACCATATCAACTGGAACTTCAGGACCTGTTGGGGTCCCTTTGTGTAGCATAATGAATGGTGCTCCCTCTTTGTAGACATCCCTGGAATCAGTGGATATATTCACTCATATGGCAAAGAAGAATTAAGGTTGCAAATAAATTAACGTTTCTAATCAGCTGGCCAACAAGTTACCTGCCTGAGACCATTATAGTCACAGGGGTCCTTATGAGTGGCAGAGACGTGGCAGTGTGAGAAAGACTCAGCATGACATTGCTGGAAGAAGGGGCTCTCTAGCCAAGAGGCAGCCTCTAGCTGCTGAACAAGGCAAAGAAATACATTCTCCCTGAGAGCTTCCAGAAAGAATAATGCAGGCTGACAACACTTGACTTTTATCCCAATGGGACCTACTTGGACTTCAGACTGATAAAACAGTAAGACAATCCACTTTTTTTTAGCTACTAAAGCAACACAGATTTGGGGGTAACTGATGATAACAAGAAGAAATTAATACATCTTGTTTCCATAAATTATACAAATAATCCTGGGCCTTATATATCCAAAATTGCTAGCTCAACTTAACCATCTAAAAGGTTGCTTCTTTCCCACCATATTGTAGTGGGAGCTAGCCCTCTACTACGCCAGAAAGAATGTAGCTCACCCTGTAGTGTTTGCTCACCATCGAAGCTTCTGTGGTCCTCTTAAGACAATGAGGCCGTGCACTTTGACCTCAGTCAAAACTTCCCTGCAGTTTTTCATTCCTTGTTCTTCGTCTATACTCAGCTTTTACCATGAAGTATTTTCTATTAGCAATCTGCATTCAGGATTTGGATAATCCTAGTCTTTCTAACCAGAATAATTAGGTTGTCTGATGATACTTCTTTTCTAGGGAGCAAAAGCCTATCTGCTCCAAGACTAGGTTTCTCTGTAATCTGTCCCTTGCAGTTTCTGGGTACACAGAGCCTCACCTTTCTATTTCCACAGAGCTCTTGTGCCCACAGTGACCTCTGGAAGAAGAGCCAACTTCAGTGATGCCACGTCTACTTCTTCTCCCCTCTTCCTAAGCTTGGGCTCCAAAGCTGCTTCTTTGGAACAGTGTTCCTCACAGAGGAGTAAAAGGCATATATTGATTCTTCTTCTGTGCAGCATCTGGTTATACATGATCTCTGCTCTCACCTGAGAAACAACAGGAGCTTCCAATCCATGTGAAGAAAATGAGGTTGACTTACATACTTCATAAAACATTTTGGATACTAAACTCTATGTACCTGGCATCCTTGGATGAGCTGGAGAGTTATTATTAATATGAGGACTATCTTGACACCATTAAAGACGTTGTTCAGAAAATGACTCTAGTCTTCTCACTTTGATATCATCATGGGCATGATGGAACTTTCATTCAACTGGAGGCATGCCTGTCAGTGTTGCTACCCAGAGCCTTTGAGGGAAACATCATTAATGGTTATATGAAATTAAACTTCAAATATCCCTCTCTATGCCACTTTGTTTTTCTCTGAAGAGAAGGTGTCAGTTCTGTCCCAGTACTGGCTGACTATGCTTTGAAGAATGATGACATTGTTCTGCACTACCCCTCGGAACAAAACATAGACAGTTAGGATCTGTTTGTATGTGAAAACACCTAGGCTGACATGTCAATATCCAATGTGAGCAGTACATACTGGGAGGGTTCTTGGGAAGTGATCACAGAGAGGGAAAGAATAAACATAAGGAAGACTAAGTGCATACAAATGTTGAAAGCATGAATTATAAGTTTGTTATTGCTTTTAAATGTCAGAGTTTGGAATTTTGTTATAGAAGGAAACAGTACTAGCTTATAACACAGTATATAAACGTCATCTTAATAAAGCCGTTAATTAAAGAAAAGGCATTGGGTGCTTTCTTTGACTTTAGATCTAGTGTTCTCTAGGAGGTTGACAAGTGTCCTAGAATCTCAGTCATTTCAACAGTTTACTGGACAGAGAGAGGTGCAAACCTCTGCTCTTCATTTCTGACAATTTAATTAAATCCACTCTCTCCTAAAGCAGGAAAAACAGATTTAACATCAGGTAAGAATCAGCTTTAAAGTTAATTAAAGTGGCTGTCAAGATGACTCAGTGGGTAAAGGGGTTCCCTGTGCAAGCCCGGTGACCTGAGTTCAATCCATGGAACCCATATAAATGTGGAAGGAGAGAACTGACTCCACAAAGTTTTCCTCTGACCTCTATGTATATACCATGGCACAGATGCCCTCCCCCCCAATGGACTTTGCTTAGAGCTAAACGTTATAAATAAAAGAAAGCGTTTAATTTTTTATTTTTCTTCAATATTAACAGAGCTAATAAAAGCAATTGTGATACAAAGATAAGTTAGATCCTAGTTTCTTTGTTAAGACATGGAAAACAGGGAATTCTTGGGTAAGAATTACCTAAGTTGGTTATAAACCATAGAATACTCTAAATGAATACACGGTATGCTGAGGAGAATGCACACACAGATACATGTTGGAAAGTTCAACATATGTTCATATAATGATTGGTAAATAAGAGAGTCTAACAGCAAAAAACAATTCAAAGAGAAGCATACAAACAAGCTTTACTGGAGTTAACAGATTAAAAACATACGGTCTAGTTTTCCTTTCCTTTCCTTTTAATGGTTTTAACGTTCTTTGACATCAAGGAGATCCTTTACAGTGACTTTGGTGTCCTCCAGTCGTGCTTGTGAGTCAGTTCTAACACACACTAGCTTTTGGACTTTTTAAACCGGTCAAGTTACTTTATCTCCTAGTTTCGTGTGTGTGTGTGTGTGTGTGTGTGTGTGTGTGTGTGTGTGTCTACACACAGTGTGGAGTTCAGAGGTCAAAGTCTGGAGTCTTCCTCCATTGTTCCCCCTCTTAATTTTTGAGACAGGGTCTCACTGAACCTGGATGTCATTGACTGCTAGACTTGCTGATAAATGAGTGCCAGGATCCCCCTCCCCCAAGTCCCTTCTTCCCTCTCCCTGCCTCTAGTCTCTTTTTGTCTCAGCTCTGGGGTCCTGGTTTTTTTCTTTTTTTCTTTGTGTTTTTTGTACACATTTAGTTTTATTGTAATAAAGCAACTTGTACACTTTTAACATTTAAAGCTGAGCATCATCTTCTTTCCTTTCCAGTGAAAACAAAAAATTGAAAAATAAACAAAATTACAATAGAGAATGTCAGTTCTAAATAGAATCCTGCAGGTTCTGCTGATTCACCCACTGAGTGGCAGGGCTCAGGGCACCGTGAGGAGAGAAGTTTATCTTCAAAGTGTCATCTTAAACTGCAAGGATGCCCATTAAACATCACAATTAACATGCCAAAGGAGAAGCCATGTTATCAAAATGCCCACTTAACCCACCCAAATATCTCAAACGCACCCTTTGTTGACCTTCTATACCATTTTTTTTTTTTTTTTTACTTTTTTCTTTTTATTAAACAAGAGAGTAGACAGGTATATGGTGGTAAATGCTAACTGTCCATATTCACATAGAGACACAGTATAATCCCTGAGCCCGATATACAGAGAATGGAGGAAAAAGCTAGAATTCTATGCACTACTCTACAGGGTCCCAGAACCCCCAGCTTCCAGCAGAGCCAAGGGAGCAGAAGGCTTTTCTCTTTTCCCACAGAGCACAGTGGTGGTGGCAAGTTCACAGTTTGAGACAAGGGACCAAAATGAATTTAGAACAGAAGAGTGGTGACTCTTTTTCTGTTGCACTCTGCTCAAGGTTATTTCCCCCAAATATGTTGAGATCCATTGTGTTGAGAAAAGAGACTTCAAAAACAGGGTGACTGAGCACAAGGGGCAGAGGTAGGGGAAGACTGCAACTTGCTCCCAGGGGCTGGAGGAAATTACAAAATAAAAAGAAAATTTAAAAAAAGAGGAAGGTTGGAATCCACCAGTGTTCTTTTCTTTCAGTCACCTCCTTCATCCTCCTCTCCTTCTTCTCCATCATCATCTCCATCTTCTTCACCTTCATCCTCATCCTCTTCGTCAATATCTACCAACCCTTCATCATCATCTTCATCATCATCGTCATCTTCCCCTTCTTCTTCATCATCCATATCAGGAACCAAGTAGTACTGTAAGGGATTTGGCCAGATGTCGTCCTTGATGACCTCTCGTAATTCATCTGCGCCTGCGTCAGGTGATAGTCACTCTCTGGTTCATGCTATCTCTTCCTGCTGGCTTTATTCTGTGTGGCTTGAGCGTTTCATCAAATCCTTTCCAGATTTCCATTTGATTTCAGTGGACTTCTCATTCAGATGAAATTCTTTGGAGAGAACTTTATTTTTAAAGTAAGGATTTTCATCAAAATAAAAATCTATTCTGTAATCTGATTTTATATCTTCAAATTCTGTCACTTCAACTCTGCTGCTGGTAAAGTGCCTGCCACACTAACAGAACAGATGTTGACAAACGTTGCTACCCCAAAATTTGGGATTTTGGCTATAAATTCTGACCTCTTCTGAATAAATGGTTGACAGAGTTTGTTATATTTCTGTTCCATGTTCAAAATTTCCTCACTGGCTTGTTCATTAAGTCTGTCTATTTCATTTTGTACTTCATCAATATGTTCAATTTCTTTTTGTTGTTTTTCTCCCTTCTGCAAGCCCAGAGAGTCGACAAGTCGGCCAGCTTTGGGGCAGCCACAGGTCGGGGCTTCTTGGGCTGAGCCAGAGGCTCTGATTGCCGTTTTGGGGCCATGCCATGATGCAGGTCTGCGAGTAGAGCACCGACCGCCCAAGGCGGCTGGCAGCAGGAAGCTGGGAGCCTGGGGTCATAGTTTCTATGTTGGTACTTGAGCTCAGAACTCAGATTCTCATGTTTGTGTGGCAGGCACTTTACCAACTGCATCGTCTTCCAACACTGCTCTGACTTCCTTTATGTGCATAGTCATTGAGAAGAAATGATACTGTAAAGTGATTCGCACACAACTGGTGCTCAGTAGATAGAACTTTCTCTCTTCTCTTCAAGAAGCCTATTATTGTGTCTGATACTCAAAAACTAGGCTTTGTGGGAAATATGGCAAGAAAAAAGCTGGATGGGTGGGGAACAGGAATGATGGTGGGAGTTCCCTGTGGCATTAACTTATGTGTGGATAAATTAATGAAGCTGGTCATAAATGGGCTGTTTTCAATATTCTTCCATGTTAACCATCATGACCAAATTAAATACACATAAAACCAACTTGAGGAGATTTGTCACTCAGAAAACCAAAACAAGTAAACTCTGAAGTGATGGTTCTGAGAGGGTGGGACATGTAAGGTCATTTAGTGATGGCAGAATAGAATGGAAAATTTCAGAGTGCACCACATATAGCAAGGATAAACTTTGTTACACCAAACCTTCAGTTCTGACATACAAATACACAATGCCTGTGTATATATTGAGTTATATTGTAAAAAATATTGCTACTGTACATTGTGGTTTAAAATAAAGTTTAAAGGTCAGTACTCAAAAGCAAAGAAATATCTACATCTTTTTTCAATAAATTTGATTCTCTCTTGGCCTTTTGTGAAGACATGGAGTCTTTGCTTCTAGGGACTACATCTTCTATCTTAAGATCCTTGTCCTTGAGTCATTTCCAAGTTTTGCAGGTATTATTTCAGATGACTATGTACCTTTATTAATATATCCACACATTCTATTCATACAAAGGTTAAAAAAATCAAGTTGAAGAAAAAATGTGAAAGTGAATTAAAAAAATTATTTTTCTTCAAATTCTTGGTCACTCTTCTGAAAGGTAGTCTCATAATATTATATCAAGAGAATTACCAAATAGACTAACTCAATTTTTTTCTAAATAATACTTTCTCAAATCACTCAGTAACCACAGATCAATGAAAGTATTGTAATGCCTGAATTAGGAATATGGCCTTAGTGAAAACAAAGTGAAGGCCACAATGTAGGACCCAACAGTACCCTCCCCTCTCTGTCCTCCGTCAGAAGCTCCCTCCTGTGCTAACACAGTCACTTCATTTGGTTCCTAAACAAAGGCAGGTGGTAGATGTTCTCATTTTACAGCTGTGAAAAATGAGGCATTGACTGGCTGTCACTTGCCTCATCCATTCAGAATCCTAACCCAGCTCTGCCTGCTTGACTCCTAGCCTGAGCAATATCCATCCCTCTCTACTGATTCCTGCACTGTCCCTGGAAAACCCATTTCTTCATTCCTTTGACTTCTTCCTGCTTTCTTCCCATCAGAATCCATTGTCTATATTAGATTATTTATACAAAAATGATGGCAGTAATGTTATTTTCCTTGCATTTCCATTTGCAAGGCCAGGAAGGGATATTTTAGGGAAGGGAGCTGAAGGATCATGGAAGGGGAAAAGTATGTAATGGGGCTCTTATATCTCACCAGCAAGGCACTGATGATTTTGCCTATCTTTAATCATTAGTTCTCTCATGATAGTGAAAGACTGCCCAACCTCTGATCCCTTTCAGGATCTGCTCTGCTCCTCCATGCTTTGCATGCCCTATTTGTTTAAGTCCAGTCTGCTTTGTTAACATGCAGAGGTTTTCTTGTCTAAAAGCAAAACAAATTATTGTTAGTTGGACGCCAAACAGTTTTTAAACAATCAATTTAGCAGACGCTTCATTTTCTGTTTCTGTGATTCCACTCTGTACATTCCATATACAGTAAGCTACTGAAGATAAAATATAGAATCTGTGGGAAGTAACCTTTGTCTTTTATCAGAACAGTTTCTTTGCTGTAAAGTTAATGTTTGATACCCTGATTCTCAGGCCAAAGAAGGCCAGTTCTACTAAAAAATGAAGTTTTGGAGCTCACCTTCATCTCACCAGGTGCCAGGAGCTCCTTTGGACTTAGTGATCCCAGTTTGGAATGCAGGGAGACATCCTCAAAAGACATATTTAGCCAGGTTATGAGGACAGGTAGATGGTCCACTCATGTGCAAGGACAGATTGAGTTCATGCTTGCCTGCTCAAAGTCTTATCAGCATCAGCTCAGTCCTTTTGTAAAGATGTAGTTTCTACTAAAGCAGTGGAGACAGTCTCCCATAGCAACCATGTATAAATATCAGTGTTTTGACTTTCACAGTAGGTCCACATCCACATATAAGTAATGCAGTGTTAGTTAGTTTTTCATCACTGCGCCAAATACCTGGGAGAAACAACTTGAAAGATGAAAGAGTTGTTTTTTCTTGTGGTTTTGGATGTTTCAGTGTGTGGTTGGCTGATTTCATGGCTTTGGGCTTGAGGCAAAGCAGAAACATCATGGCGGAGGAAGTATGTGACAGAGGTGACTCACCTGATGGTGGTCAGGAAGCAAAGAGCAATAGGAAGGACTAGGTATAACCTTCAAGGGCACACCCTGGGCACTCAGTTCTACCACCCAATGATGTATTCAAAATTTTAATCTCTCTGTGATTAGGTACTTCAGTGATTTAAGAGTCTCTGGAAACACACTCACAAATAAAGGGCACACAGAGATGGAGATGCCCTTTACTAATCTCCTTAAGTGTCTATAGACTCAATTAAGTTGACAATCAAGATTAGCCATCACAATTGATTTGCTAATACTGCAAAGCAGAGCTAACTTTTTTCCCCATTGACTTTCGAATTGACTCATTTCCTTTAATTGAAAGAGTGTATTTCTCCTCTTTCCTGCAGTGCCTCCTTTGCCATAATTCAAACATCCAATGTGTGTGTGTGTGTGTGTGTGTGTGTGTGTGTTTATTTCTTTATTTTTCTGTCTGGCCCTTGGCCCTTTTGTTTGTCCTTCTGCCACAAGTTCTCTGAACTTGTTCCCCATAGATAATTTTGGATATTTTTGCTTAAAAATAAACATTTAGAATCACTTTACCCAATTCTATTAATACATTTGTTGGGAGTTTTGACTGAAATTACGTTGACTATCATTTTAGAATTACTAGTTGAATATCCCTTATCTGAAATGCTTTGAACCAAAAATGAATCAAATTTGTACTGCTTCCTACATACAGTGAGATGCCCTCTGGGATGGCACTCCAGTCTGAACACCAAGTTCATCTATGTTTCCTACATACCTTATGTACATAGCCAGAAGGTAATTTTATATAATATTTTCAATGATTTTGCGCTTATAACAAAGCTTCACAGTGCAGAATTTTCCACTGTGGCATCATGCAATGCAGCTTTTTGGGATCTGAATGGTCAATTTACATAATTTTTATAATCATGATTTCAGTTTCTAATCTATATTTATAAGATTTTTCTCCATTTATTAGGTCTTCCAAAATATCTCTTGATAAGTAGTTACATTTTTATTTGAAAAGACTTTAAACATCTTTATTTGGAGTATTCTTGAGCATATAGTATTTTTGTTGTAACCTAAAATTGGGTCCTAAAATTTTCTGTTATTGATGATATATGCAATATTGTATATTTAGTTAGGAATTATAATCATTTATGTTTTTATCCTTTTGAATTTTCTATATAAACAACATTGTATTCTGCATTTTTCATTCATTCCTTTTTTTTTTCTTTTTCAGGTCTGCCAATATGTACAAGAAATTTCATAAGACAAAATGGGGCTGGCAAGATGGCACAGCAGTAAGTGCTGTAACCTGAGTTGGATCCCTGGAACCCACATAAAAGTGGAAGGAGAGAATTGACTCTACAAAGTTGTCCTCTGACAGCCACATATGAGCTATAATATGCTCATACATATAACACACACACACACACACAATAGTAATAATAATAATAAATTTAAAGAATTAAAAGACAAAATGTTGGAAAGACAGTGCATTTACCCTTCTAATGATGCTAGAGAGAAAACTTAAACATTTTATCCAAAGAATGTTACAAGGTTTTCTCTTTTTCTACAGATAGTCTTTACCAGCAAAAGGAAGCTTCCCGTTCATTTTTGTAAGGTTTTTTGATGACTGCATATAGAATTTAAAAATATATATATTATTTGCTTTCCTGGGTAAGTTCTGCAGCATCCACTGCACCTTGACTCCCCCAGTCTCATTCACCCTCCCAGCTCCCCCATCCCATCTGTCTTCCTAGCCTAGACACTTGGCCTATTTCTTGTCTTGGCACCTGAGACCTCTGGACTGGCCTCTTGGCCCACACTACCCACTGCTTCCTGATCCTTTGCATCCAGACTAACCCAATTCATCCCTCTAGTCTCCAGGAGTCCTCAGGCCTATTCCCACCCACCTCCCTTTGCATCCTTGGGAAGCCTATTCCCCCAGCTTCCTGTGGCCAGCATCTTTCCTGGAGGGATCCAGACCTTAGGAGAAAGCCTCAGAGGATCTCATCCTCATCAGACTAGGGGCTCTGTGGGGACTCCTGAGCAGCAAGATGAAAGCAATTTGGCTCCTCCAATAGAAAATCAAAAGAAAGACCCTGAAGCCTAGACCAACCAGCTTTTCATGCCCAGTAAGTACACCACAAGGTACATAAAGTTTACCCAAAGAAGCAGATTTAAACTCAACAAAGGAAGGCTTGGGTCTCACACAAGAATCAGAAACTACAAAAGAAATCCACATGTCAAAGTCACAGAGAAAAAAAATAACATGAAAAACCCAAATAATATACCCCCACCAAGTACCAACAGTCCACTAGAGGAGTACAATGAGAAGCCCATAGAGATAACTCAGGACATGGAATTCAAAAGAAAAATTATACACATGATAAAAGAATTCAGTGAATTTAAAGAACACACAAACAAAGAAAACAAAGAACTGAAAAGTGATAGGGATAAACTTCTGAATGAATTCAGAAAAGAGAAATATTGAAGAAAAAACTCAAGCAGAAATGAAGAAGGAAGTGAAAAACTCATTAAGCCAATTAGAAATGACTGGAGAAAGCCTCACCAATAGGATGAATGAAATGGAAAAAAGAATGTCAAGAATGGAAGATAAAGTAGACGAACTAGAGCACTCCAGCAAAGATTATGAAAAATTTAAGAAAACACCAGAATGGAATATGCAGCAATTTTGTGACACCATAAAAAGACCAAAATTACAAATCATAGGCATACAGAAAGGAGAAGAATCTCAGGATAGTGATATAAACCAGATCTTCAACAGGACTCTAGAAGAAAATTTTCCAAAATTAAAGAAAGACATGCCCATACAAATACAAGAAGCATATAGAACACCAAATAGGACCAGAAAAGTAACCCTCCATAGCATATCATAATAAAAACACTAAATGTACAGAAAAAAAGACAGAATACTGAAAGCTGCAAGAGGAAAACAAGTCACATATAAAGGAAAACCCATCAGAGTTACAGCTGACTTTTCAGTGCAAACCATGAAAGCCAGAAGAGCCTGGATAAATGTATTCCTAGTTCTAAGTGACCACAGTGACCAAACCAGATTACTTTACCCAGCCAAAATGTCTATTATGGTAGAAGGGGAAAGAAAAATCTTCCATGACATAAATAGGCTGAAAGATTTCAGGTCCACAAAACCAGCCCTTCAGAGAGTTCTTGAAGCAATACAAAGAAAGGAAGGACTATACCCAATGGGTTACAGAAAGAAAGTTCTTGAAGGTATGACTGTGGAAATGCATAGCCATACCAAGAATGTGAATAGAAATAAGAATGACAGGAATCAACACACATCTTTCATTAATAACTTTAAATATCAATGGACTGAACTCCCCAGTCAAAAGACACAACGAGTTGAATGGATTAAGAAACAAAACCCATCTTTTTGCTGTCTGCAAGAAACTCATCTCATTTTCAAGGACAGGCACTACCTTAAGGTGAAAGGATGGAAAAAATTAAACCAAGTGAATGGTACTAAGAAAAAAGCAGGTGTTGCAATTCTAATATCTGACAAAATAGACTTCAAACTAAAACTAATCAGAAGAGATAAAGAAGGCCATTTTATGGCTCTCTCTCTCTCTCTCTGATCAATGGAACAATTGACCAAGAATATATTACAATCATGAATATATATTCACCATACTCTGGTGCACCCAACTTCATAAAATCAGTACTACAGGACTTTAAGACCCAGATTAATCCCAACTCATTAATAGTAGGGGACTTCGATACCCCATTGTTTCCATTAGATAGGTCAACAGGACAGGGAATTAACAGAGAGATAACTGAATTAAACAATACCACACAGCAAATGGGCCTAACAGACATCTACACAAGCACCAAAGAATATACTTTCTATTCAGCACATGATAGAACTTTCTCCCAAATTGACCATATACCAGGGGCAAAACAAGCCTCAACAAGTAACAAAAGATTGAAATAATTCTATGCATTCTATCAGACCACAATGCAATAAAGCTTAAAATCAACACCAGAAGAAATCCTAGTGACTACCTGAATACATGGAGATTAAACAACACACTCCTGAATGATGAATGGGTCAAAGGAAAAATTAAGAAAGAAATAAAAGTGTTCCTGGAACTAAATGAAAAGGAAAATGCAACACAACAAAACTCCCAGGACATGGCTGAAAGAAGTCCTTAGAGGGAAGTTTATAGCTCTAAGTGCCCTCATTAAAAATCAGAAAGAAAACAAATAAATGACTTAACAGTTGAACTCAAGATACTTGAAAACAACAATAAATGAAATCCAAACACAGCAGACAAGAGGAAATAATGAAAATCAGAGCAGAAATTAATGAAATAGAAACAAAGTAGACAATAAAAGGAATCAACTAACCCAAGAGCTGGTTCTTTGAAAAGATAAACAAGACTGACAGACTCCTAGCCCAGTTAACCAAAAGAAAGAAAGAGCAAGTCCAAATCAACAAAATCAGAGAAAAAGGGGAAACATCACATCAGACACCAAAAAGATCCAGAACATTATAAGGTAACACTTTAAAAACCTATACGCTACTAAATTTGAAAATCTAAAAGAAATGGATGGGTATCTTAAAGCATGGGAACCACCAAAACTAAGCCAAGAAGTGATCAACAGCTTAAACAGACCCATAACACATAAGGAAATTGAAACAGTATTACCAAACCTCCAGACTAAAAAAAGCCCAAGTCCAGATGAATTTACAGCAGAATTCTACTAGACATTTAAAGAAGATCTACATCCAATACTACTTAATTTATTCAAAAAGATAAAAGTGGAGGGAGAACTTTCAAATTCCTTCTACGAAGCCAGGATCACTCTAATACCAAAGCCAGGTAAAGATACAACCAAAAAAGAAAACAATAGACCCATATCCTTAATGAGCACACAGATGCAAAAATTCTCAACAACTTGCAAACCACATACAGACACACATCAAAAAGATCATCCACCATGATCAAGTTGGCTTTATCCCAGAGATGCAGAGATGGTTCAATATACGTAAGTCAATAAACATCATAAATCATATAAATGGACTCAAAAACAAGAGCTACATGGTCATCTCAAAAGATGCAGAGAAGGCCTTTGACAAAATTCAACATGCATTTAAATTGTTCAAAGTCCTAGAGGGGATTGGACTGGAGGGAACATGCCTAAACATAATTAAAGCTATAAACAACAAACCGACAGCCAACATCATTCTAAATGGAGAAAAACTGTAAGCATTCCCATTAAAATCAGGAACCAGATAAGACTGTTCACTATCTCCACTCCTTTTTATCATAGTGCTTGAAACTCTTACAAGAACAATAAGACAAGAGAATGAAATTAAAGGAGTAATAATTGGAAGAGATCAAAGAAATCTTGGAATAAACCTGACCAAGGACATTAAAGACCTCTACAATGAAAAATTTAAATCTTTAAAGAAAGATATTGAGGAAGACATCAGAAGATGGAAGGACCTCCCATGCTCATGGATTGAAAGAATTAATATTGTGAAAAAAAAATGACCATCCTACCAAATGCCATTTATAGATTCAATGCAATGCCAATCAAAATCCCCATGACATTTTTTAAAAGAGTTAGAAAAGACCATCCTAAGATTCATATGGAAGTACAAAAGATGGATAGCCAAAGCAACCCTGAGTACTAAGAGCTATGCTGGGGTATTACTATACTAGATGTTAAACCGTGTTACAGAGCTATAGTCATAAAAACAACATGGTACTGGCACAAAAATAGACCCATAGATCAATGGAACAAAATTGAAGACCCAAATATGAGTAAATAAAATTTCAGCCACCTGATATTTGACAAAGGGGCGAAGAAGAGTCATTGGAAGAAAGACAGCTGCTGGCAAAACTGTGTCTCTGCCTGTAGAAGGATGAAACTAAACCCCTATCTTTCACCTTGCACAAGGTCAAGAATCAACAAATGGGACCTCATTAAACTAAAAAGCTTCTGTACATCAAAAGAAGCAACCAAGGAAGTGAAGAGAAAACCCACAGAATAGGAGAAAATCTTCACCAGCAACACATCTGACAGAGGTTTAATATATAATGAACTCAAAAAACAGTCAAGAAAGAAAGTAACCCAATTAAAAGATGGGCTAAGGACCTGAACAGAGAGTTCTCAAAAGAAGAAATAAAGGCGGTTAAGAAGCATTTTAAAAGGTGTTCAACTTATTAGTAATTACGGAAATGAAAATTAAAACAATTTTAAGATTTCATCTTACCCCAGTCAGACTGGCTAAGATCAAGAGAACAAATGATAACAAATGTTGGAGAGGACGTGGGGAAAGGGGAACACTCATCCACTGCTGGTACGATTGGAAACTTGTTCAACCGTATCAAAAGCAGTGTGAAGAACTCAAAAAACTACAAATGGACCTACCATTTGACCCAGTTATACCACTCCTTGGCATATACCCAAAGAACTCATCCTATTGCAGAGACACTTGTACATCCATATTTGTTGCTGCTCTTTTCACAATAGCTAAGAGATGGAAGCAACCTAAGTGTCCCTCAACTGACGAGTGGATAACGAAAATGTGGTTCATTTATACAATGGACCTTTACTCAGCAGTAAAGAAAGATGAAATCATGAAATTTGCAAGTAAATGGATGGAACTAGAACTGGTATACTAAATGAAGTAACATAGACTCAGAAAAACAAACGACGTATGCTCTCCCTCATATGTGGATCCTAGCACCAAATCCTTATAAGTGAGTGTGTATCCAGACATAACTACAGGAACCAGATAATGAAAAAGAACCAGGAAGGTATAGAAAAGAAAGAATCTGAAAGAGAAGAACAGTGGGAATCAGGTGTTAATAAGGGAGATATGGATAAAGATGGGGTTATTTTAATAGGAAGGAGGAGGGAGGATTATACAAAGAAACTTGGGGATAAAGGGAAAGAAGGAGCTCAAGAGAGATGGAACCATAAGATGGAACCATAATACCCTTGTGTTATTATGGGAAAAATGGGGGCACTTTAAATGAGGAAACCATGGTGGAAGGGTTAGACAATGCAAGAGATAAATAATGCCCAAGTTGTTTTTTTAAAAAAAACAAAGGGAACCATATTTGTCCAAAAACCTACTGACAGATTGATTATACATACAACTAGCTCAAGGAACATAATACATATCTAGTCAAGGTTTATCTGGGCACCTTTGGTCTTTGCCCAAGCATTACCCACACAGCACATGGTAAATAAAAGTACAAGACTGGTTGAACTAACTTTCTTGGATGTTTAATAGCCATACTTTAAGACCTATACTAATTTGGCTAGAGGGACTTGAAGAACAGTTTTTGCTCCTTGCCCTCCAAAGTTGACTAAGTTCCAGGGGATTATAGAGCATCTCTCAAAAAGTCCTGTAACTGTGGTGAGTCACCCATCCTCTTGATCAAGGAGGCCATGGAGACCCCACCAGATGGACTTTAACCAGTATCCAGTCTACAAAGATGAGGGTCAACACAGAGGAAACACTTCCTCCATGCTTTCAAGTGAAGCCAGCCATGGTCGAGTAGGACATTTGTCTTATCTTCACATAGATGGAACTGGTAAAAGTGAGGAGCCTCTGGTTCCTGTGTGACCCCTGAGGAACAGATCCTCAAACGGCCTTAAGAATAAAAATAAATTGGTTTATCTGGGCCAACTCTATGTCTTAAACACCCTAAAGGTGTTACAAATCTTTGGTTACAAAGATTAAAGGGATAATTCTTTAAGAGTCCATGTGTATAGCTAAAGGCTACATAACAAGAAACAATGCCAGACAGGAGATACCTTCCTTTGAGTTGTTGGCCAGGGTGGCCCAAGAGACTCCCAGACAGTAACCCAGCATAGAACTGAGAAAATGGACAGCAGACCCCAATCTTACCTAAAGGAATATTGGCATCTGATTGCTGCTAGATGAGGAAGAGCTGATCTTCCTAAAACAAGGAACTCTAGATAGGCTGACCAGACTCAGCAGATGGACAGCACTGGGGAATGGCTGGGCACACTGACAACACAGTGGACAGTAACAGAGTTGATGGGCTCCAGTGTGGGGGCAGGAGAGGCTATGGGAGGGTGCCATTTGGGATGTGGGTATATAGATGAATAAGATTGTTTGGGATGTTCTGTGTGAAACACACACACACACACAAATCAATAAATAAAAAAGAGGAAGAAGCATAAAAATTTGCTTCATGTTAATTAATAGATGTGAAAAGCATTACCACTGAAATACACCTGATGACTTTATATCCATGCTCAGGTGCCAACAATCTCAGAAAGTAACTGACTGTGACTAGTAGTAATCAGATATATAGAGATTAAAGATGCATGTGCAAACATCTAAGTGTTAGTTGCATTAAAAGTGAGTTTTTCTGTATGAAACAGTATATTTTAAAATGAAATGGAGATCTTTTTTAAAGATTAAAACCTCAATCAATTTTATGTCTTATAGGGATTATGCTGAATATAATATTGTATAACTGTATTAATTCAACATTGTGGACCTAAAAATTTATAGCCAGTTTTGAAAGAGATGTATCTTTGCTCTGGAAATTGCTTTTGAATATGTCAATACTGTTGAAATGAAATGCTTCTTCTGATTATGTGGTTATTAAATAATTAAAAATATTGTATTTATAATTTTTTATTTTATGTGTATGAGTCAATTGCCTGCATGTATGTAAGTGCACCCATGTTGTGCAATGCCTGTGGAGGTCAGAAGAAGGCATCAGATCCCCTGGAAATGGAGTTATGGACAATTGTTAGCTGCCATGTGGGTGCTGGGAATTGAACTTGGGTCCTCTGCAAGAGCAGCCAGTGCTCTTAACTACTGAACCATCTCTCTAGCCACCGGATATTGAATTTAATGACAGTGTACTTTCCATTCCTTGGGAAACACAGTAGATCACAATGCTTGCTTCCATTTTATTTAGAATGTTTGCATCTCACGGGTGAGAGTGGCTGGCAGCTTCCCCTTCTCTCTTGCACGTGTCAGGTCTTCTTACCAGGTTATTTTAGTCTTACAAAGTAATTTTGGATGCCAGGCATGGATGGTGGCCTGCCCTTTAATCCCAGCCCTTGGGACAGGTGGCTTTCTGTGATGAGGCTAGCTTGTTCTACATAGTGAGTTCCAGGCAGGCTGAGACTAGGGAGACCCTGTCAAAAAAAAGAAAATAAACCCCCCAAACAAAGAAACTTTGGGACTACATCCTACATTTTATTTTTTGGAAGGGTTTTTAAGCCTATGGTAATTTCTTTCTTAAACATTTGATAAACTTATCAGTGAAATCATTTAGTTGGGTGTAGAATAAGATTCTATGTGTTCTTGGTCCTGGAGAGATGGCTCAGCGGTTAAGACCACTGGCTGCCTTTGCCAGGGACCCAGATTGAATCCCAGCCCCACACTCCTATTCCAGGGGATCAGATGCCCTCTTCTGGCCTCCACGGACATTGCATGACCCAGATGCACTTACATACATGCAGGATATGCATTCATACACATAAAATAAAAATAATAGCGTATTGGGGCTGTAGAGATGCCTCAGTGGTTAAGTGCACTGACTGCTCTTGCAGAGAACCTGGGTTCAATTCCCAGAACCCACATGATGGCTAACAACCACCCATAACTCCAATTCTAGGGGATCCAATGCCATCTTCTGACTTCTGCCAGCATTGCATGACAGAGGTGGTGCACCTACATACATACAGGCAATATACTCATATACATAAAATAAAACTAATAAGGGCTGCAGAGATGGTTCGGTGTTTAAGAACACTGGTTGTTCTTGCAGAAGACCTGGGTTCAAATCCCAGCACCCACATGGCAGCTAACAACTGTCCATAACTCCAGTCTCAGGGGATCCGACAGCCTCTTCTGACCTCCACAGGCATTGCACAACATGGGTGCACTCACCTACATGCAGGCAATACACACATACACATAAAATAAAAATAAATAAATAAATAAAAATTTAAAAACATGATAAATAAAATATTTAAAAATAAAATATTTATTAAAAAAGGTTCCATGCATCCTCTACAGATGAGTGTAGAGTATAATATGGTAATATGATCATATTCACAGGCTGCAGTGTCCTCCTTTGCCCCCTCACTCTTGGTGACTCTTCTTCCTGTGAGAAGAATTTTAATTGCTGAGTTAATTTTGAGGGTCATCTCACAGTCTGTGTTTCTTGAATGGGAAGTTAAATTTGTCTAGCAATTTCTCTATCTAAATTTTCAAAGTTTTGACACAATATTCTCTTTTTATCTTAATGTCAGTAGCATTCATTGTAATAGCGTTTTCCAGGTCTGTTATCAGTTAATGTGCTTTCTTCTTTTCATACCTCAATTCTACCAGGGCCTTATCAATTTTGTCTACTTGTTCAAAGGACCATTTTTGTCTGTGTTCAGATTCTCACTGCATGTGTGATTTTGTTTTTAGGCTCTGTTTTAACGATTATTATTATTTCTTTCTAATTTACCTGGGTATAATTTACTCTTCTTTAACAATTTCTCATGGGGATGCTTTAAAACAATTATTTTCTTAGCCTTTCTTCTTTTTAAACATATTTCTTACATATTGTGTTAGCTGCTCCCTAGAAGTTTTGCCTTGTTCTGTCATTATATACTTGTAAATTCTGATATGTACTGTAATTTCTCTTTTTAATGAGTTGCTTGATGATGTATCTCTAATTTCCAAATGTCTGGGAATTTCTGAATTCTTTTATCAGCATATAGTGCAATTTCACTGGATTGGGAGATATATTGAGAAGCCTGTGGGGGTCCATTGTTGAACTAATGTGTGTGCAACAGTTTCTATCGTATGTTTTATTAGTCATGTTGTCTACATCTTTTTTAGTCTTTTTGAGACAGCATCTCTCTGTAGCCACAGCTGTCCTGGAACTCATTATGTAGACCAGGGTGGCCTTGAACTCACAGAGGTACGCCTGCCTTTGCCTCCCAAGTTCTTGTTTACATCTTTTATATTGTTTCTCTTTTGGAATTTGTATTCCAGAAGTTTCTGAGATATGTACTGAAAAATCTCTCATTGTGCTTGTGGATCGTCTGTTTTTCCCTTTAATTATATCAGTGCTACCTAGCTTTGAGGCCATGTTACTGGAAACATGGAAATCTTGAGTAGTAAGTATTTTAGTAGATAGGACATTTTATCAATATGCAGAGTACCACTTCTCTATAAAGGCTGTGCTGTGCAGGTTAACACAGCTGTGACTGATTTCTGGGGGTAGGTGTTTAAACAATTTCTTTTTCCTTTCACTGTCAAATTTTCTGCATCTTTTTATATGCATTAGCCTTTTCTAAGCATGTATCACTGGATTTTCTTTTGTTTTCAATGCATTCTGCACATTTCTCTTTCAAATTGAGTTTTTGATCATTTTACATTCAGTGCAATTACTGATTATTTGAGCTAAAGCTACTGTCTTATTTTGTGGTTCTTATCGCAAGCATTCTATTTGGGTTTTCTTTTTTAACATTTAAATTTTTGTCTTACGAGCTTCTAAGCTACATTTTTTTTTCATTTTTAAAAGTAACTTAACTACAAGCAACAACATGTTCTCTTACCATATCAAATTTTAATGTTACTTGAAATATCTCACTGCTTTCTGGCTTCCTTTATTGCTGTTGAAAAGTCAGTTCCCGGTCAAATTGTTCTTTTGCAATTAACTTCATGTTTTTATATTTATTTTTCCAATACTTTTCTCCTTGTCCATGGTTGTTTGCAGTTTTGTTACAGCACTTTGGTATGGGTTTCCTAAAGGCTTTTATCATATATTATTCTACTTAGGGATACATAGAAATTCTTGGAACATTATATTGAATCTTTCTTGATTCAAAACTACGATTTCTTCGAATTTTGCCTCTGTCTCATTCTCTCTCTTCATGCTTTCTGAACTAGACCAGATATCCCAGATGCCTCTCAGCTGCTCTGGTACATGCTCCTTGCTTCATCTCTGTGTGCTATGTTCTAGAGAGTTTCTTTTTGCTGTCTTCCAGTTTATGAATTTAAATTTATCTACGTTTACTTTCCCTGAACCTCATCTTAATTTTAAGAATTGCACTTTTCAAGCATGAATTTCTTTCTTATTTTGCTACATTCAGTTTTAGAGTTTCCAGTTTATTTCTGATATATTTAGACTTAGAATTTATTCCAAAAATGTAGCAAGCCTAGTTCTTTTGTGAAGCATATCTGATAAATTCTATAACTCATGTTTTGGGGTCACATTGCTGCTATTTCTCTTTCTTCTATCACTCATTCATCATGCCTCGTAAATCTGGTAAGTTTTCATCACCTCTGGACATTACAGTTTACAGATAGTTTTAAAGAAACTTTAAGGCCAGGTGAGAAGATGTCTTCACTCTGTGGAGGCAATTATTAGATTCTCCAAATAGCATTATGTGTTATTATTCCAGGAATATTTTAATATAACTTTGAAGTTGGTATTTGCGAACATAAATGATGTGAAGTGACACAAAACTTACTGCAGATTCATATAAGACTAGTACTTGAATTTATTCTTCTTATCAATAGTGAAGCTTGGTCTGAGGATGTAACTCAGTGGTAAAGCTCTTGTACCTAGCATGTGCAAGGTCCTGCAGACAGATGGATATATATATATAAAAATATATATATATACAGATGAATATGATAGTCAGGGTTTCTACTAAAGGGACTTTCATTTATCAGGTTCTTATCTCTGGCAGGTTTTAATTTTCAACTTGCTTGTGCACCTGAAGGACAACACCAGAAGTGCTGCTTAGCTTGGTAGCTGCTCCACCAGATTCGATAAAAGCTTTTAGGAATAAACCCTAGGGTCTGCTCCTCCCGCACCCTGGTTTCTTCTATTTTCCTAGGTTTTTAACCTCAAACTTATTCAATATTTTGCAAGTCTTTGATGCTGTCAAGAAGTCATTTTTATACTTCAACTTCCTTCATTGTCTTTAGCAAAAGATTTGGTTCATTACAGGAAGCAGTCAATATTGTTGAAATATACTGTTTAGATCGACTTCTTAGAATCTATAAAATCAGAACCAAAAAGTCAAAGAATTGGGCCACTCTATTGGTTTCTAGTGCAAATATATTTAGGGTGATACATTTAGGGTAAGGAAGGGTAGAGTAGATCTCTGTTATTTCCATACAAATCTCTTTGTTGTAGTTGAACTCTTAATCACGTTATACTTATGACCGAGGTCATTCAAATTCTCCAATACCTATTATCCTCTATTGCTCTTGCCAATAGAGAGTCAAATAACTACAGCCTACATTTCCAGCCTCCTCTGGTTCACTAGGCAACTGTAGACAGGTAGTTATAGTTATAATCACAGCTGATGTCATTGTGCAGTTAGTATGCCATGTATATTTCATGCATTATCCCTTTTCATGTTCACAACACCATGTTCTAATGAACATTGTTTTTTAAAGAATATTTTTATTATTCCAAAGATCTAATGAACATTATTACTCTCCTTAATTAGGACTCAGAGAGATCAGTGATTTGCCCAAGGTGCACAGCTAGTATATGGCGATTGGCAGCAAGGTGATGAAGCCAAAGCTCTTACAGTCAACAATTTCAGAAAGTAGTAGCTACGAAATAGTTTTGGAAACTCTGAAAAACTGAGAACTGTATTTGGAAGGAGACATGATGATGACGGGTAGATCAGAGAAAGCAAGAGCAAAGTGCCAGAGCACGATCTTGGGAACAGCCCCTTGAGCCAGTGGTAACAGTGCCCTGGACCAGTGGTAACTGTTCCTTACTACAGAGAACCAGCATGCTTCCAGCCAGTGTGTGTTCTGAGCTCATTTTAGTAGAAGTCCACTAAACATAACTAAGGGTGGAGGACCAGTGTCCAGAATCTCACCATCAGGGCAGTCAGAGTTTCCTCTGGAAATGGTGGTGATTAAAGCCTCGAAGCCAGTGGGGAACAGCAGCTGCAGTAACAACAGTGGCAGTGAGTGATGTGATAGTGAGGACCTTGGGAAGAATTAGGAATAATGTAAAAGCTGAAGAAAGAAATGAGCTAGAGGCTAGAGAGAAGGGACTTTAGAGAACAGTCAGATGACAGCAACTGAGGACAGAGCAGGTTGGCAGGCATTCTCCATCCTCTGAGAAACAGAAATAATGATAGTAACAAAATAGCAGCAGGCAGACGGACTGGGGAGGCGACCCAGGGACAGGAAAGAAAGGTTGGCAGGAACTTGGCACCTTATCTACCTGGGGAAAACTTTACATGTCATTTTTCTTCTTTTGTGTCAGTGTGGATTGTAAGGAAATAATCAGCCCCTCTGGAGATCCTGTGCCTTGAGTGTCTATCTCTTGGACTGTCATTTTACCTACTATGCAGTCTGGAACAAAGGCAGAAGTGATGTTCTTCGTGGGGTGATGTCTCGTTATAGATATGACTGGGGTGTAGCATTTAATTTTCCACTTGATGTAATTAAATATTTCATTCTATTAAGGGATATGATTTTACCTCAAGCTATTTGGAGAAGGTATGATAAAATGGGATCCATGGCCAAACTCCATCTCTCTCTTGCTCTGTGATTTGAATTAGCTTTCTTTCTTCAGAGACAAAATAGATTGAGCTTAATGAAGATTTTGAAAATCCCCTTGGCTTTCTGATTTTATGTTATTTTTGTTCTTCTGTAGGAAATTCTGCAAAAGACAACTTGGAACAATAACCCCAGATTGCGATCACCACTTAATAAAGACATGTATGTGCATGTACA
>NW_008345602.1:1594106-1596267 GCF_000622305.1 Nannospalax galili
ATATATATATATGCAGAGGCATACCCATGCCCACTTTAAGCCATGATGTATGCCACATTATCATTAGCAAAATGACTTGTTTGCTAACTATATCAGTGTTTCCTAGCCTTTTACATGCTACAGCAGGAATAGAAAATGACAATATTTGTAAGGGCTGAGGGGCACATTAACTCATTCCCATCCTGTCATTCATTATTTATCTTCCCCTTAGACAGTTTCCCATTTCTGACTCTACATTTTAATCACCTGACCCTGGAGTTTTTAAAAATCAATACCAAGATTTTTACCCAGGGGAAACAAATCTAGGTAGCTTGGAGATAGGTCTTGTCATCAGAATGCTTCAGAAACTTTCAGAGTATTCTAATCTCAACAGATTGAGAATCCTTTCATGAGCACCAAAAGCAGAGGCTATGTTGTATGATTCAAACGTACTACTTAATGTATAACAAACGTGGCATAAGTACGTGTGCTGAGCTGGTATTTACCACGTCTTGATATCCAGTCTGAAGCCAAGTCAAAAATCTGGTAAACTTGCACTAGCTCTTTCTTCTGAAGGGTTCAGCTCCACAGTCTTTCCTAAATCTCTCTTACCTTTCTGTCTTTGCATTTGTGCTTAGCCCAAGTCCCCAATAGCTATTACTAAATCCATCATCAGATGTTAGTCTCCAGATATTATCTCATGTCCAAGACACCATTAAAGCATATGTGTGGAAGCAACACAGCAGGTGGAAATCTCAGTTCTCTGGGTCTGAGACAGCTGGTTTGAAATCCAAATTGCTCATTTATTAATTGTGTGCAAGCCCCTCCTTTAAATTTTCTCACCTATGAGATAATGAGAACACCTCTCTATGAGCACTACAGTGATGATTAAAACTTAGTAGGAGTCTGACACATATACATGTACATCTCTGTATTATAGCATAGATAGATGATAGATGATAGAGATAGATAGATGGTAGATGATAGATAGATGATAGATGATAGATAGATGATAGAGAGATGATAGAGAGATGATAGATGGTAGATGATAGATGATAGATGGTGGATGATAGATAGATGATAGATGACAGATTAGATAGATTGATAAAAGGATGGATAGATAGATAGATAGAGGGATAGACAGATAGTTCTTTTTAAAGTATGGGAACAGATGGAGACAAATTTGAACAAACCCAAAGGTATTTCTTTCATTACTTCGCTAGTATGATGGTTTGAATGAAAATGTCTCCCATAGGCTCCAAGTATTTGGACATTTTGTCCCCAGATGGTGGTGCTGTTTTGGGAGGTTTTAGAAGGTGTGGCTATCCTGAGGAAGCACATCACTGGGGGTGGGCTCAGAGAGTTCTTAAGCCTTGCCAGATCTCCGGTCACACTCTTGCTTCCTGTGCCTGCCTGATGATGTGAGAGCTTAGCTTCTGCTGTTGCTGCTCCAGCCACCTCCAGCCACCATGCCTCCCTGCCATGATGGACTGTAATTCCCCTGGAACCATAAGCTCAAATAAATATAAATTGCTTCGGTCAGTGTTTCTATCACAGCAACAGAAAAGTGACTAATACAACTAGCATGCAACTTTCCTGTTCTTCCCTCTTTCATATTTGTTTTCTAGAATCTTCTACTTCTCTTCCTATTTTTTCCACAAAGAGTGTCACAATGTTTGGAGAGCCTGCCTAATGAAATCCACTTTACAACTAGGGCTTAGATTGGTCATTGGGCCCAAGGGACTGTCTTGCTTGTATCTATGCATGGTTGGGTCTTGGCCCCTTGGTCAGGATGTGAAGAACACAAGAACAAGGATAGTCCCATAATTCACACAACCCAGAATGCCTTTCAGTTCTGTCACCAAGACTGGAGGCTGATATGAACACTGCGTGGGCAGCAGATTTTATGACCCTGAAGTAATGAAAATTATAGCTGCATTTTGTTCATTTCTTTGCAGAACATGTATGTCTGTGTACACATGTCTCTACCCCTACACTTTAGGCATCTTTTGTGGGGTAATAAATGTCAGATTTAAAGTTTTTTATTCAATAGACACAGGTCATCATCATACATGTGTGCCCTGGATTCTCTCATCTCAAACTTTTATTTCACCATCTTCACGGAGCAGAGACGATGAATACTACTTTACATAGTGAACGGGACTTCAGAAAATATTTCAAA
>NW_008345602.1:1596305-1712517 GCF_000622305.1 Nannospalax galili
ACCTGTCTCATACACCAAATATATCCACCTGAGTCCATTGTAAGAGTATTGCTTTGTGAAGAGAGCACAAGCTAGCTACCATATATTGAGAATCACACCCTCTGGTATATTTTCATCGTATAGAGAAATGTTCTGATGCCTCCCTGCATGCTCCATCCTTTGGCATATGTGGAAGTGATGTTTTAGAGGAGTTATGCAACATCTGAGGCCGGACAAGGTAATCCTTACAGATATTGTTGGCATGAGTATTGCTTTGTGAAGAGAGCACAAGCTAGCTACCATATATTGAGAATCACACCCTCTGGTATATTTTCATCGTATAGAGAAATGTTCTGATGCCTCCCTGCATGCTCCATCCTTTGGCATATGTGGAAGTGATGTTTTAGAGGAGTTATGCAACATCTGAGGCCGGACAAGGTAATCCTTACAGATATTGTTGGCATCCTACATGATATAGCCAGTAACTCTGCTCATAGATCCCTGCCAAAACTACAGTTTTCTGAAACTTCTGCAGAAGGATTTAAACACTTTTGTGCCGTGCCATCAAAATGTGTGTTCATTTTTCTACACCTCCACACCTGGCAGTATTTCAGCCCAACATTTGCTACAGTATTTTGAGTTCATCTTGTTTATTTTCTGCTTTATTTTTTTTCTCCTGATGTACATTTTATGTTCAAATCTGAAGTTACCACTTCCCATATATCTTGCTACTGCTTAGCTGGTTCCTAAATGGTAGTCTTATTAATGAAAATGCACACAAAGGAAACATGGACACCAGGCTTTAGAATTCTTTTACTTCTAGCCTCAGTGTTCATTGCCTGTGTCCAGAATAACGTTTTTCAGATTTCAGTTGAATAGCACAAAATTGTAGATGTATACATAAAATGGGTATTTTATATGAACTATTACTCCTTGGAAAATCACAGTTTGAAATATTGATGCCAGTATTGCAAGAGCATGGAGAAAGTACCTTGCCTGGTGTACTAATAAAAGGATGCTACGTGGCAATGTATGAGAAGTCCAGGATAGAAGTGAGATGCCCTAGGCTGGCAGTTTCCTTACAAGGAGTTGCGGGACCAGGACTATCAATATCACCAAGAAGCATGTTGGAAATACAGTCTTAGGCTCTCAGAGCCTCTGGGATAAGATCCAGCAATGTGGCTTGGCCCTGTTTCCCCTCTTTGCACCTGGTAGTTAAGAAGCATGCTAGAGTGTGAAAATCAGCAGTGGTTTTCAAACCACAGTTCAGCTTCTAACTTGGTTTATGACTAGGAAAAATGCCCTTTGAGTGTCAGGTTCCACTCTGCTTTCTGTTTACCTTTCTACTCTCCTTTATTTCTTTTCTTTTTTAAAAAAGTTTTTTATTTTTATATTATGAGTGCTCCCATGTCATGCAGTGCCAGAAGAGGACAGAAAAGAGTGTCAGATACCCTGGAACTGGAGTCCCAGATGGTTGTTAGCTGCCATGTGGGTACAGTGCTCTTAAACTCTGAGCCATCTCTCCAGCCCATTACTCTCTTTCCTTAAGGGGGCAAGGTGGACCTGCTGGGGAAACTGACCCTCTACTTCCTATAGATGTCTCAAGGTTCAGAATACTGAGGCATTCCTGAGTTTGGAATTGATCATGCAAATTCTCAGAACTGGCCCTTCCAAGTAAAACCATAACCTGAGAGGTTGGGCCCAAAACTTGGGAGGGCCAAGAACTCAGAAGGAAGTACACTGCAGGATCTTTTGTCCTCAGCCTTGATCGCTAACGTCCACTGGCCATTCTGTTACTTTGTGACATGTGACTGGTCACCCACTATACCCTCTTCATCTTAGACTGACTGAGGTCATACGAGAACGTGATTAGGAAACGGCTTTGAAAAACTGTAGCAATCTACACAAATGCTAGTTCTTGTTACTCAACACTACTGAGAAATTTTCCTGTTTCTCCCTCTTCATTCTTTGTAATTCTAGCCTCCATGGAGGATGGAGAAGGTGACACCTCTAGCCTGTAAGTGTTTCGCTGTTGGCCACATCACTCATTTCTATTGTAAGTCAGGCCTCTTTGGGTTACAAAGAACAGAAGCTCATCACAAACTCATGGGATCCAGCAATAGGATCCATGGGGAGCTCATGAAGGCGGTAGGTAGCAGGTCCTTGGGAACTAAACAGGAGGGGCAGCACAGTCGTGCCTTCCTTTCTCTGGCTTTGGTTCTTATTTATCACTGCCTGTCTGTAGCCGGTTGAAGTCTGGCTTGCTCTTTCTACTTTCCACATGGAAGAAGAACATGGGTACAAGCAGCCGTGAGGTGGCAGCTCCTCAGCAAGAAGACAGCATCTTTCCCCTCCATGTGGGTATGAATCCAGGGTACTGCTCTGATTGGACCAGGAGGACAGGGTCAGGTCCAAGTCACAGACCTGAAGAAAAGGCTGTTGACAGCTCTGGGGAGTACACAGTGAGTGTACAACCCAAAGACAAATCGCCAGCAAGCTTGTTAGGAAGACCAAGAAACAAACTAAGACTTCTGCAGAAATCATCTGAATAAAGTGAGCTCTATTATACAGGATCTGAGAGGGCATTTGTGAATGATAACATTCGCCACTCTCAATACTGCTGCATAAACATAATATTAACATGTCTTTCTAAGCATAATACCTGAACCACAAGTAAGGGAGTCTGCTTTTTTGGGTTTTTTGTTTGTTTGTTTGTTTCATTTTTTCAGTTGAAGCCATTAAGTAATATAGCTCATTGTTACTATGAACAAAATCTAGATGGGCAGTGAAAGCACACTATGGAAAGTGGAAGACCTCGGCATGTGCCTGTCCTCAGGGACCTCAGGGAACTGAGAGTCAAACAGGCTTGGAATGCATTCCATGTGTCCTTATAGCCATTGACTTTGAGGAAAAGACAACCGAGCAGCTATACAGAAAGCTGAGCAGCTGCTCTAAGAAATGCAGATGTGATAGCTCAGATGATTCCATGCTAGTTAAAATACTAATGTTTTCATTAGGTTTTCATCTCCATTCCTTAGATCAGAAACATCTAATATTTCAACACTGCCCAAAACAAGAGACTAAAGCCGCTTAAAACAACTCACACAAGGACCAGTGGTGTAGTATGAATTTATGACTGAGAGACAAAGTGTTTGAAAAGTCGAGCACTCTCTAACAGCCATGATGGCAACAACTTGTGAATTTATATGTTATTTCATATTAAAGTAATTATTTAAACTGGCTCAGGGAAGCCAAACATAATCCCCATGCTTAAAACACACTATAGATTGCAATTTCATCTTGAAAGCCCTGGTTAGACTGGTACATCTTATCAATAATTTTGAAAACTATATTTCCACTGAGAAATTATAAAAGAAATAACACCATTCAATTTCTTTATGCTTTGCATTCTTTCAGAGCCGGCAAACATAAAAAAGCCAGCGTGCAGCTCCTATTCCCTCGGCAGACCTGATAGAAGTCCTTCTCTTGAAAGAACTTTCAATTACAGACTGTCTCTCCAGCAGCCCGTTCTAGGCTCCCTACAGACAGTATCGGAATAATACATGAAAATGTAAGACTGTGAGACAGTACAGTGTGCTGTCACAGGTCATAAAGAAGAAGAAAGAAAGAAGAGCTAGAAATCTTTTCTTTTGCAGTTTTTTTCTCTTGCTATTTCTCCCATTTTACATTTCTTTTCAATTAACAAAGAAGGCGCCATCATTCAAGAGTGAGACGTGACAGGATGTGCTAATTCATTTGTTCCCGGGTAGGCTTTGTACCAGCCCTCTCACCCTTTCAGAATGTGGCTCTCCTCTACCACTGAGCTAGGCGCTGGATCAGATGAAAGAAAGGGCCGGCCAACAGGAGAAGGAAGAACACAAGGGGCTGGGTGCAGCTCGTGCACGAAGCCCTGGGTTCTATCCCCAGCACCAAAAGGAAAGAAAAATTATAAAATTCCTTAGTCTCTTTCCTTCCAGTTTTTATAAAACTGTCATTCTTTTGGCAAGTAGATTCACACACAGAAAGATTACTTCTCAGTGGTGTCTTTCCACTACCCACTAAGTCTGATAACTTCTCTAAATTTTTCATGAGGGTGTATGATTGCCACTTTGCAGCCAGGGATGACAATAAAACTTCCTTTTTAATTCAATACATTTGCTATGCACATAATTCCTTTAGTGTGAAACCATACTTAATGTCTTGTTCAATTTGTCATTTTTAAAGGAGTGAGAAAGTGGGTGATCGAATGTATTTCTTATAAGGACCTGGCACGTGGTACCATGTGACAGCAGATGGCATGTGAAACCCGTTGTGGGAAATACGGCCTCTGTTAAATAGGCTGTGAATGTGCAAGGTTGTACGTGTCTCCTCAGAGTGCTGTTCAAGTCGCCCTGGCATCTGCAGGAGAGTAAACAGCCTCTCGTTCACTTTCATAGAGAAAGCTAATGTGAGCGACCTCGGGAAAGTCATGGAGCTGCAGGTACTACACTGGCCGGGCTGTTGTGTTGGTCAGATGCACAAAGCAGGGCTACAAGCATTCACTCCATGGGACATTGGACTTGGACAGGCCCTGGGCGTTTGGAATGTATCAGACTGCTCAATAGCAAGCCACAAACAGCTGAAATCACAGAGGCTGCAGGAAGAACACAAAGTTCCCCATTTGGGAGTAAAATTCCTCTTTGTCTCCTTCCCTCCTTATTGGGAAGAAAGCAGGCAGCTACTCCGCATGTCCAAAGGCAGCCCCCAGCCCAATCCTCAAACCCTTTGCAGACTGAGAATTTCATGCTCTTCTCTTGATTCACACCAAGGAAAAACTAAATTTTGCTCTGCGATACACATCCAAGGCAGCATGCTAATGAGAATTATTATTAAGCAATGTAGAGTTGGCACCAGCTCTTGCAATCTGCTCAGCAGCAAAAGCAGGAAGGGCAGAAGCAGAGAGTCAGAAAAGCAGCTTTGCTGAATGCTCTTCTGGACCTGATTCGTTTTGGTCACTTTCAACACCAAACAAGCAAAGCCAAGTGAATTGTAAGCTTCACAGGCATGGCACTGTTTTCCCCACTCCAGTCTATCTGGCCTCTTTTTAAAGGGGGCTTCTGGATTTTACTGTAGCTTTAAAAACATTCCACTTTTAACTACAAAATCAAGTTTCTACAAATTCAGTAATGAAGGTATGAGAGAGACTCATTTGCTGTGCATTTTGGAATTTCTTTCATTTTAATGCCCCATCCGAACAGGCTCATGTTGCTCTCAGAATGGGAATGCCATCTCAGAGTCCTCCCTGGCTTGACTTTTAGAGTAGACTGTGACATTTCAGTCAGATGAAAGAGACTGGACCACCAAGGCACGCCAAGTAGAGGGGCTTGAAATAGGAGCTGTCATGAATCAGCCTCCAAGTAATTAGATCAAGCTCCTTTTGCAAAGATGCAGCATGAGGCAAATTATTTGGAAATAAATCACAACACTGAAATAAAAGATCATTTATACAACTGACTCATCATGAAAAAGATACTTTGCCAGGGCTTGAGAGACAGCTCAGTTGGTGAGATGCTTGCAAGCATGAAGCCCTGAGTTTTGCCCCCAGAAGCCACATACACAAAAACTGGAAATAACATCACATGCTTTGAATCCCAGCACTGGAAAGGCAGAGACAGGAGGATTCCCAGATCCTGATGAAGAGCCAGCTTAACCAAACCAGGGAGCCCCAGATACCAGTGAGAGGGACTATGTGAAAACCAAAAAGGTACCTATCTACCTGAGGTTGTTGACCACGCATGCACATCCACCCCTTCCCCATGAACACACATGTATGCATCCTGCATCCACAGGCACACAAGAAACTTTGCCAGTCAGGTAATCACTGAAACCTACTGCTGTAAGGTGATCTCCCATGGGCCGACATAGCAGTGGTTACTCAGCTGTTCTCTAATCACCTCAGACAGGAATTTCCAGATTCTTGCTGCTGCATTCTTTTTTCCTTTCTCTACATTTTCTAACAGCCAAGAGATTTGGAGGTTACCCTTGGTTTCTCAGCCAAGTCACCAATTTCTGCTGCTCTGGGCCTCTTTCCCTTCCTACTGCAACCTCCCTTCTGGTCTATACTTTCTTGATGGCCCCTTCACAGGAGTAATTCCCCCCCGACCCCCCAGCCATGCACATGATCCCTCAAGACTATTGTGCTGGTCATGTTGTTTCCTTACCTGAAGACATCCATGACACCCCATGACCTTGCTTCGACATGACACCCCAGCTTGGCACAATCTACCCATCCCAGCTCAGATCTAGCTGTGCCCCAGTGTACACTTCAAATCCAGCCACACTGAGCTGCCTGCATTTCAACAAAGAGCCAGGCGTTTTCTTGCATCTGGGTCTATGTTCCAGTTGCTTTCTTCGTCTTTGCTACTTGTTCATTGGTCACACTGCTGCCTTCATTATTCAAAAATGGTCTCACCCTCCACTTTCTCTAAAGCCTTTTGCAACTTGCATGCCTCAGTGATAACACCCAGGCCCCCTCCTTCCCTGCATTTTAGCCAATCCTTATTCCTTTAATGACTTAATAGTATTTGAATGAGTGGATGAATCTTTATTTAATAAAGTCCCTACTGATGGGCATTTGATATTCCAACTTTATTTTGAGACCATCTTAGAAGCCATTTTTTTTGTAAAGCACCATGTAATCTCTCAGGATCTAGGCAGATTTCACACTATTATTACAAAACTTATGGAAATCCTATATCAATTAATAATATTAATAACAATAAAAGCTACTTATGTTGACTTATTATGTATACATGAGTATACATAATTTTACACACACGAAAAAGGATTTGAGAAATTAGTAGTGATCCATGAAAACATCACCCAACTACTAACTTTTAGAATTATATTCTAATTTTGCTTATTTGATTGTATTTTGATAGAAAGTTTGATTATTTAATATCTTTCTCTAAATTAACTCACAGTTTTACCCAACATCATTACTACTAATAGGAATTCAGAGCTGCTTGCAATAAATGCAAAGCAAGAGAAAAATAAATAGGAAGCTATTCGAGTTAGACTCTGCAAAGGTGCTGCTTTTAATTACTTTGTGAGTCTATGATGTACTGAACACTTTCAGACATACTGTATTATAAAGTAAATCTGTATCAAAACTGTAATTAGCTCTTAGTTTACTTAAAACCAGATATTACATAGTTATTAGGACCTACTCTTATGTGCTGTTAAATATGTACTGTTAATATATTGAGTAAAGAAATTGGTATTTTACCTGCCTATTGGGTACATGAATAAGGCGAATAGCATGCATTTCCTTCTGCCTTTGTGGCACCACCCTGGCACTCCCCCAGGTAGGTCAACAAGGATCCTCCAGCTGCTTCTGTTGTTCAGTGGAGAAGGTCACAGTCTGCTGTGTAGGGAAAATCAGAAATGAAGCAGAGACAGGAAGTCATAAGTAACAGAGAACAATGTGCAATAGTAAGGGCCTGGGATTTGCAGATTGCCTGAAGATACAGGAAGAGAGGCCAGAGGGTGGATTTTGTGAGTGTCCTTGTAAAGATCTGGTCCTGTGCAGGGCTGCATGGGAAGGCTGTATGGGCTTCTTCAGGAAGAGACAACCCAGTCTGCTCTGCTCTGCAACTGTCTATCTCACTACCACTCACCTGTCCACAGACTGAAACCCAAATTTCTGAGGCCAGCCCGAATCTGAATCCGAACCATTATGGATATAATGCAAAATGTGCTTCTAAAAAGCTTCATAAAAGGGCTATCAGTGCACATTCAAAATTGCCTGCCATTTTTAACTAGTAGGGCATATCAATTGATATTAGAAAATGAATCTAGTTAGATACTAAATAAATTAACAAGTTACATAAGTGAAAATGATCACAATTTACAAACCAATTGAACAACCTCCATTGAACAACTGAAAAGAGAAGTCGTTGCTGAATTGTAGGGTCATGAGTGACTTGAAAGTTTGATAAGCTCAGCTTCCACTCTCCTGATTTACCTTTGTAACTATGCTTTATGCCGAGATTGTAAGATGACATTTACCAGTCTCATTCATATTTAATATGACTATATGGCTAGATCTTTCTTTTAAGATCACATCTTTTAAGATGTGATGGAATAATGGTGTTTGTATAGATTTCTGAAAGTTTCTTAAAGGAAGGCCTGTTCTTTTTCTTCCCTTTTTTCTTATTTCTTCCCTCCTGCTCACAAGCTTGTTCTCTATACCCATCTCATATTGCAAGGCAGCCTTGATACAGAGGTTAAAGGAAATGAAAACTAACAAACTAGAGGGGCCTTAATCATCATGCTATAACACTGGAGAGTACATACTGACCCCTATTCACTTACTTCTAAGCTTATAAAACAGAGAGAAAAGTATTTAATGACAGAAGTCACTTTTTGTGATGGGTCAGGGGCTCTTTCTGTCACTTGAATTTGAAACAAAGCATAATTAATCAAGATGATATTTCTTATATTTCAAGGCCAGATGCTACAAGTATGAATTTTGTTGCAGAAAATTCTGATAGTGTTTAGTGAAATCTGGATATAAGTATAATGGTATAAGATAATCAAAAGTGTTAAGAATAGTGGGTTACATCTTCTCTTTGAACTTTTCCAAGCTTGTAACTTGCTTGCTTATGGAGGCCATCAAGGCACTGGACTTACTACCACTCAAGCCAAGTTGATCTTCTAATAGTTCAATAAATCTAGACGTAGCTCAACTTGATAATGTCAATGATAGCTGGGTGTGGTGGTGTACACCTTTAATTCCAGCACTCAGGCAGTCAGATCTCTGTGAGCTAGGCAGATCTCTGTGAGACTGAGGCCAGCCTGGTCTATGTAGTGAGCTCCAGGCCAGCTGGGCTATAGGGAGACCTTGTCTCAGAAAATAAACAAACAAAAAATCTCACTCAAAATAAAGAAGCTGGAGTTGGAGAGATGGCTCAGCAGTTAAGCGCACTGACTACTATTACATGGGTGCACTTACATACATGCAGGCAATACACTCACACACATAAAAATAATACACGAAATAATTTTTTAAAAGCCAATGAGTGTGATTTGACACAGTAGCCTCCCTGCTCCTTTTCCAATGCTAAGGATGGGTGATGTGGAGCAGGCTGGAAATAAAGGCCCCATCAGACCAAATACAGTCTGTTAAGAATATAAATATGCAAAAATTATTTTAAATGCTCAGATAGATATCGAGAGGTAGGGTCAGGCCAGCATGATGACTCGGGGGGTTAAGGCACTTACCTCCAAGGCCAAGAAATGGGTTTGATTCCTGGGACCTATATGGTGAAGGAAAGAACCAACTCCCACAAGTTGTTCTCTGATCTCAGATGTACAACATGCTATACACACATTCACATCCAGAGAGAGAGGAGAGAGAGAGAGAGAGAGGAGAGAGAGAGAGAGAGAGAGAAGAGAGGAGAGAGGCAGAGACAGAGACAAAGACAGAGACAGAGGTAAGGCAATAGGGATAATTACTAAGTTTTGGATTCCAATGCAAAATGAAAATATAGACCCCTTGGCTACAAAGGGGAAAAGAGTATCATGAATGCTATTAAAAACATAGAGTTCCTCATATATTTTTAAAAATATTTTATTATTTTTATTTTATGTGTATGAGTGTACTACCTGCATGTATGTGAGTGCACCCATTTCGTGCAGTGCCGTGGAGGTCAGGAAGAGGGCTTCGGATTCCTCTGGAACTGGAGTTAAGGACGGTTCGTACCTACCACGTGGGTGCTGGGAATTGAACCCGGGTCCTCTGCAAGAGCAGTCAGTGCTCTTAACTGCTGAGCCATCTCTCCAGCCTCCCCCCCCCGCCCACATATTTTTATATTAACCCCTTGTCAGGCTATGGTTCACAAAACACACTTTACTTTTGTAGAGGGCATGGCTTCATTGTTGCCTTGTTTCCACACTCAACAATGTTCTCATTCAAACAAGAAGCCTGGCCTTCTGCAACCATCAGAGCTTCTGCTTACTCAGACATGAATGAGGCATACTTGCTGTCGAGTGACTCTTCCTGAGAAGATATAAAGAAATGCCTATTCATCTTAGAGATGGTACCAACAGACCAAACAAAGGATCCTGTCTTAGTCCATCTTGGTGAACCAGTGAGTATATTGGGGTGACTTAGAGGGGTATTGAAGACTTATAGGCAGCTGCAGCATGGAAAAAGTCTCACCCTGGTCTTATGTTTGCCTCTTAAATAGTGGTGACTGGAATGTCTGGGGATGGGAGTGTATAGAGAGGGTCTCCTGAAGACCATGAATTTCTACTAAGCCTCATGAGTATCCTGAGCTTCCTCCCTCCCTCAACAAGGGTTGTTAATAGGGCTGGTGTCTTGAGGATCTCAAATGGGTCATGGGAGATGCTTGCTCAGCTTTAAGACTGTGATGAGGATTTAAGTCTCTTCTTAGAAGAAATAGCTGCTTTACATTTGCCCTAGACTTGCTTTGAGTCTCTGAATTTCCACATATCAATCGGTCTGTGGGAATTCTGTGCTCATGGGGTATCTTGAACATGATGTATAAGTGAGACGACAGAAAAAGGTGGCATGCATTATGTCATCTTGTGATCATGCTCTATTGGCCCATTGGGCTTCAATGACAAAAAGAAGCTCGAAAGAAAAACAACTAAGAATTTTGTACAGTAAGAGCAAAACATTAAATCAAATGAAGGGTCTTGTGAATACATGTTGTTTGTAATTGCATGAATCACATACCCAGTAAGCTGGCTTTGTAGAGCAATGAGGAAGCACAGAAGCCTTAGGGATGTGACCTACTCATTTATATGTTCTGCAGGAGAGCCTTTCCAGAGGGAAGCCTCGTGGGGAGACTACGCCTCCTGCATGCCATGCTTTTCCCCTTTCTCTTGTAAGAAGGCCTCCTTCTTCTCTCTTTTTGTTCAGACTTCCATATACTCTCTTCTTCAAGTTCTTCGGTGACTCCCCACCTTCCCTAGGGAATCCTGAAGAATTTTTCCAGGTGCTATGGCACCTCTTATTTATTCATCTAAGAGAGAAAGAATTAGGGACCCTACCTTCACCTTATAAGCGAGGATGAAAATGTGGATGGCTGTGCACACTCCAATTTCAGGGCAGTGTCTGTGTGATACAGTGCTTCAGAATATTTTTTTGTGTGTGTTCAATTTCCAAGGGAAGGTGAACACATCAGCCAGGCAGGAGTCCCATTATTTTCTAAGGCAGTATTGTCTACAGTCAGATTGAGGAATCACTCTGCTATTTAGTGGCTTTAGACTTACCCCTTAGAATCATAAACCCTTCTATTATTTTGTTGAGATATATTATGTAGTTCCTGACCCTTGCTTGCTTTTACAGAAAAAATACATCAGACTGAAAATGACTTTCTCCAGTGATGGGGTAGAGCTGAGAC
This sequence comes from Nannospalax galili, assembly GCF_000622305.1. Taxonomy (NCBI): domain Eukaryota; kingdom Metazoa; phylum Chordata; class Mammalia; order Rodentia; family Spalacidae; genus Nannospalax; species Nannospalax galili. The sequence goes on from NW_008345602.1 coordinate 1,607,699, forward strand.
ATGGGCCTTCCCTCTCAGATGCCCAGGCCCCTTTCCACCTGTGGACACTTGACCCTAGACTGCAAGAACATTTCCCTTTTCACTGGATATCTAATAATCAGATAATTCATACTACCATTATCAGATAATAGCATAATGAACCCCACTTCTAGAATTTGCATCTTAATAGGAGACTCTTCTAACCAAAAGAAGAGTGGAGGAAGTTGTGGAGGAAACATAGAAAATAGAGAACTTTCCTTTTTAATATCCAGAGTTTTTATGTATTAGATGGAGGATGGCAGGTAACAGAGTACTCTGAAAGTTCTTAGGTTTGTGTTATATGAGGGAATAGTTAACATTATGAAAACAGAAAGGAAATTAACCTGAAGGTTATGTACTCTAGGGAATAGTGGGGAGATTAGGGGGGCTTTGATAAACTTCTTTGGCAACTCTCACAACAATTATATTTTGTTCAAACACAAAGGTTTACAACTCTATTCTGTATATATTGCAGTACCATGCTGATAAGCGATTTAGTGGTAGTGATATTGGGAAGGTGGAATATTGCAGGATAAACCCTTTGAATATTTCATTTGAATTGTTTTAAATGCTGAAGATTTAAAAAAAGAATTAAAGAAGGCTAGAATGAGATTAGACAAACTTGACAAGCTTCAGTTTGACCCTTAAGTAACATCTTCTAATGAATTATCACCTACCACGGGGAAAGCCACTCAAAGCCTTCTGGTTCCCTCATCGCTCCAATCTTTTCTGTTCCCACTCCCTGCTTCACAATCTCTCTCCAGTAACATGAATTGCTGATACATGAAGCTATGTTTTTGCTTCATCCATTTAATCATACTGTCTCCTCTTTCTGAATGTCTTCACTCCTAAGCCTGCCTTGCCTGGTTAATGCCTACTCATCCTTCTATATTCAGCTCCAGTATCACCATCTCCAAGGAAACTACCTTCCCCCACCTCCAACCTTCAGGTGACTTCAGTATGCCTTCCAGCTCCTTCCAAAATACCTGCTCACATCTCCATCATAGAACTTAACTCATTATAAAACTCCCTTGGGCTGTGTCATCTGTGTCACTTTGAAGTCCTAGAAAGCAAGGACCGCTTCATTATTTTTTTCTAGTTCTCCAGCCACAACAGGCAGTCATAAATTATCATTGAGCAAATGAATAAATAAATGAATGAATAAATGATCCATTGAGCCTAACAACCCAAGGAGAAAAATCTGATTTGGAGAAATGAATGGCTTTCCTGAGACACTGGAGCTTCTTGAGACTTGTTTCCAGTTCTGAGTTCAATTCATGTCATTAGCTCGTCCTCATAAACAATAACTTAGGCACTGCTAATAATAAGAAAATGGGTTTTTTTTAAGAAAAGGCAAAGAAAAAGTAATGAAGCTGAAATTATTAGACATGTAGATATTTTTAACTTTGAGAAAATTAAAAACTTGCTCCCTGAATTTAGATGCTACTCTATCCTTTCAAGGATAAAATGCTGAACTTATAAACTTGTGCTCAGATTTGTACTTGGTAAATTTATTTCTTAAGGATATTCAAGCTCATTAAAGAGTGTCAAAAAACTTGTCAAACATCAAATACGTGTTCCATAACAACATTTTGAAGTCTAGACTGCATTTACATTTTTTAAAGTCCTATGTCCTAAAATTTAAGAGGAAATTACCAATTAAATCTTCCCAAACTTCAAACAGTGCAAAAGTCTTCAGAGTCATTTTAGACTTCTCAAACTTAGCTGGAGATAGACAATTTGTGAAACAATATTATTACACCCACTCATAATTGTTGTCATTTCAGTAAAGGAGAAAATCAAGTGGGAAAAATGTTTGGATTGCTTTCTTTCATAATTGTTTAAACACCAAGTATTGTATGAAAAACTAATTTCTGGGGGGAAAATGCCTGCTTCAGAAAGATTCCTGATGGCTCCCTGTGGACTGTTCACCCAGCACCGATTCCCCTCTTCCCAAGGGCACACTCTACTCCCTTACCATGGGTTGCAGGAGCCATCCTACGGCCTTGCTCATTAAAAAATGAAGGATAGGGCACAGTTCTAACCAGTGAAGTCAGGACCATGTTGGAGTTTCTGGAAATGAAAACTTACGTGAGAGTCACAGGAGGAAGCTAAGGATGGGCGCAGTTAAGGCTGCCCTTTTGTGAAGCCAGCAAATACCAGCAAACAGACCCAAAGAACTGCCCTTGGGAGCTAGAACTAGTGCCTCCAAAGCGAGCCAGTCCTGAAGGATCTGCTTTTGGACTTTCAGTCGTGTGAGATCACACATTTCACTATTACTCAAATGGCTCAAGATTCTGTAACTCACAATAGAAAGGCTGGGCATGGTGGCGCATGCCTTTAATCCCAGCACTTGGGAGGCAGAGGCAGGTGGATCTCTGTGAGTTCAAGGACAGTCTGGTCTACATAGTGAGTTCCAGGACAGCTGGGGCTACAGGGAGACCCTGTCTCAAAAAGACCCCCCCCAAAAGAATCCTAATTAATATATAACAAAAAAATTGTGATTTTGTTTAAATGACTAATTTAGCTAGTATAAAATGCTAAGAAATTTATCACTTTGAAGTAATTAAACTTTTATATTTTTCTCTGTGCTTGAACTAACTGGGTTTAGAAGGGTATCATTACTTTAAAACTCAAAATTCTCTATCATTTTACCTCCCACATAGATAAGCATCTCTTTATTTCTTCATTTTAATTGATGTTCTCATAAAAAGTTGAGATTTTTGATTCTTATATCTGAGAGCCATGGCTCAACTGGTTATTGATAAACATAATAACCCAGAAGGAATCCTGTGGCCCTCATGAGAACCCCAGAGGCTTCAATTATCCAGATGCTAAAACCAATTTTGTGCATTCTCATGGAAGGTTGTGTACTATAAAAGTCCTTATGGGCTCCAGTTGTTGGGGGAGCTATGGAAAGGTGCCATTTGGGATGGGGGTATAAAGATGATTAAGATAGTTTGGGATGGTCTGTATGAAATACACACACAAAAAAATCAATAAAAAATAGAATTCTTAAAAAAAAAAAAAGATCTCAAGAAGGAATTTAAAAAAAAAAGTACTTCAGCTTTACCTGAAAGCTTGATGTTGTTCTACTCAAGTTCTTTCGGGACCCACATGAGTCTTAAATTTTCAAAGCATATAAGGTCAGTGAGCTAAAAAAAATGAAATCACAGTATAGCAAAATAGAAATATAAGGCTGGAGAAATGGTTCATGGTTAAGAGCACTAGCTGTTCTTGCAGAGGGCCTGGGTTTGGTTCTCACCACCCACATGGTGGCTAACAACTATCCAAAACTCCAGTTCCAGGGGATCTAATATTGTCTTCTATCCTCCAGAGGCATTGTATGCAAGTGGCGCACTTACAAACATGAAGCAAAACACTAATACATAAAAATATAAATAAATAAGATTTTAAAATAATAAAAATAGAAATATATTGATGTACTTGTGAACCAAATAAAATGATCTATTTGGTCCTATTTTAAATAGGTATTTTTTTAAATCAGGGAAAATGCACCACTTCGGGTTGAAATAACATTGAAGATTGGAAGTCTAAATAATTCAATGTTTATTTTGAGGTTTTTATATGACTCTGGCAATAGTTATAATAATGGTTTACTTTTATGTATTATAAGCCAAACACCATACTGAACTCTTCTGCTGTTATCTCATTTAATCCTTGCAACAGCCCTCTGAAATAGCCTCTTGCATTTCCTTTAATTCGCAAAGGAAAACACTAAGTCATAGTGAAAATTAATAATTTTTTCCAAACTCTCTAGAGACCATGTTCTTAATCTCTATTCTGGCTTACAGACTATTCTAGAGAGTCAACAATATAATTGAGTTGCCCAACGTGCAATGCCCTTGGAGGTCAGAAGAGGATGCTGGATTCCCTGGGACTGGAGTTATGAATATTTTTAGCCATCATGTGGGTGCTGGGAACTCAACCTGGGTCCTCTGCAAGAGCAGCAGCTGCTCAACCACTGGGCCATCTCTCCAGCCCTCACACTAATCTTTAATTGCTTTAGATCAGAAAATCTGCCTTAGCCAGTAAGATTACACTTGGGGCATATTGCCAAATATTAGAATTCACAATTCAAGTGGGACAGAAAATAAGAGTTCAGACAAGGGGATGTAGGAGTACAGCCAGAGTCTACAAAGCATCTCATACAGGCCAGGCAAGTCATGTACCAAGGTAGAACATCAGTGATGCTTACTGGAAATTACATGTGAATTTTAGAAAATGGAAATTATAGATAAGGGGAAAAAGGAATGTCGCATACCACTACCCTTCTGCGGGTACACCCTGCTGCATACCTTTGAATACTGTGTGTGGAGCCTAATGTAGACTAGTTCCTTTTGTTTGTTCGCATTTTCAGCAACTGTTGAAGAATAACTGCCAACTGACTTCCAGGATGTTGTTATTTTAATTTTTTTTTGGTTTTTAGCTTTTACCTTATTTCCTGTGGCAATTTGTTATTGTTGTTTTGAGAAGGGGTCTCACTTGCTGTATAGTCAAGGATGACCTTGAACTTCGGATCCTGCCCGATGTTAACATTTAGGGCGTGGGTCACCATACCCAGTTGATGTGGTATTGGGAATCAAATCTAGGGCTTCATGCATGCTAAGCAAGCACTCTACCAACTGAGCTATCCTTAGCCTTGTGACAGTAGTTTTAAAAGCTTCATGGATTCAAACAGAACTTGTGGATAGGTAAAACTGAGCACTTCACGTTATCTCAAAGACAGAGCTTCCAGTTTATTCACCATTAAATTGTTGATGTTGACTTTGTGTGGAGCCAAAGCAATCTGAATCTGCCATTGTGTAATTTTATTTGACCTCTTGTGATTAGAAACTATTCTGTGTGTTATCAGTTTAGCACAATCTGAATGTCCAGTGTCTTACCTACCATTTACCTAGGACTTTAACAGTGATAAACTTTGCTTGAAAAAAAATAAGCTAATCAGAGTTTGTAAAGTGCTGTTACCCTAGTTCTCTCATTCCTTCTACATTTACTAACTGACATTTAAAATAATTTTCCTATGCCAGCTGGCCTCAGCCTTACCTCCTTGTATGACTGTAAAGTTGTTTACATGAGGTTTGTAAACAGTTGACTTAAACAGTAGCAGTATGCAAAGAAATGTATGAAGTTACTATGCATTCTTATGCTGTCTAGACCTAGGAAAGTATCTCTATCATTACACATTTAAATATTGTTCTCTGGAAAATGAAATATATCTATGTGCACTGTTTTGGATAGGCAAATTTAAATCAAGTCAAGAAATAAGTTCTTGTAATTGAAGACATGTTTCATAGATTTTCATTGCACGGTAGTAAGGAAATATTTATGTCTAGAATACCAAAGGCTCTATCTGCCATGATTGTTTGTATTCAAATCCACCCTCCTAAACTGAAATATTAGAATGATAAGAAAATATAATGATCATCAGATGAATGAAATACCAAATAGAAACAGCACTCAATCTACTAACACTCAAGAAAGCACTCTGGTAAGTCAGCCAGAACTTCATAAAGCTCAGTAACAGGCAAATCCACAGAGAACCAAGTTGTTCTTACCATTGTCAGCTTCATTCACAGGTGATGGGAATGAGAAACTGAATGACTTTGTAATGTAGAAACATGATTCTGTATGATCGAAACAAATGTTTAAAACCAGCCACAGGGTCAGCCAGAAGGCTCAGCAGGTAAAGGTGCTGTCACCAAGGCTGAGGACATGGTTTTGATCCTTGGGATCCATATGGTATGAGGAAAGAACTGAATTCCACAAGTTATTCTCTGTACTCCACACATTTGCATGAACATTACACACACACACACACACACACACACACACACACGCACAACTTAACAAAGAAGTGTGATTTAAAATATTTAAAACCAGCCACTGAATTGTAGATTTCTTCCCTCTATCCAGGCACAGCTCATACCCTCCATTTAGGTGGAACTGAATGCTAATATAGCGTTTACCAACTGTGATGGCTAATCCTGGGTGTCAACTTGACTGGATCTGGGATTAACTGAAATGAAAGAGATCTCCTTGATTGGATCATCTGAAGCTGGAAGACACACCCTACATGTGGGTGTTACCTTCTGATGGCAGCCGGTATAAAAGACCAAGGCAGAGGAGAATGCGGGGCTTTTTGCAGCTTGCCTTCTCTCTTGCTGGTGAGTTCGTCTTGCTGTTGTAGACTGAAGACTAGTTGATCTTTTGGAATTTGTCAGACCTTCAGCGCCAGATCGGGACTACTGAGACATCCAGCCCCATGGACTGAGCAACTACAGATTCTCAGCCTCTCCAGTGTGGTGCGGCCATTGTTAGACTACCCGGACTCTATCCTGTGAGCTAAGCTGATAAATCTCTATACATATCTATTCATTCTACCAGTTCTGTTTCTTTGGAGAACCCTGACTAATAAAGCAATGAACAGAACAGAACACACACACACACACACACACACACACACATATATGTATTCATTCTACCGGTTCTGTTTCTTTGGAGAACCCTGACTAATACACCAACAGGTCAGGTGAGATCTGAGAAACACTGAATACCACTCACGATCTCGTTCCTCTCTTCCTTGTTGCAGGTTTTCTTCTTTTCTAACCTGGTATACAGTTCTATTCTTTAGATTGCAGAAAATAACCAATTCCAAAACTAAAGTCTAAATAGTTTGAGATGTGCCATGAAGACAGGTTGCATAGCATCTTCAGTACATTGGAACAGGAGTTCGCTTCATTCACTGGAGCTCATGTAACCATATTCCACAGTCACCAACCTCATCTGCAACAACAGCACACACCTGTAGGCCATACCACGTGGTCTACTGAAGTTTAAATATTTATAAGAACAACTTGGACTTGGTCTCAAATGACTTTTACTTTATAGATCACCAAATCTATGAAAGTGTTTAAAAGAAAATCTTCAACTACATATACATGCCTCCCTGTACCTCCTTGCTATTTTTTAATGGAACTTTGCTGATTTAGGGGACCCCAGGTGAGATATAAGCTCTTCCATTTGTTGTCTTTTATGCTACTTGTACTGTGTAGGAGAAATACTACTTTCGCATAAGAAAATCTGTGTTGTGTTAGAGTTCTGATTCCATTTCGGGCTCATACTGTATCACTGAACCTCTTTGGGTTTTCAGTAAGAAGTACTGTTCTGCCCATGACCTGCCATACTTGCCAAACAGAGACAGAGAATTTTTCTTTTTTGGTCTTTTTGAGACAGGATCTCCCTGTAGCCCCAGCTGTTCTGAACTCACTAGGTAAACCAGGCAGGCCTTGAACTCACAGAGATCTGCCTGTCTCTGCCTCCTGAGTGCTGGGATTAAAGGTGTGTACCACCATGCCCGAGAATTTTATTCCAAGGAAAACATTGCTCAGTAGATCAAAAGAAAAGAATGGCTTAAAATGATGGGCACATGGGGCAGGAAAGATGGCTCAATGATTAAGAGCATTGCCTGCTCTTGCAGAAGACCTGGGCTTGAATCTAGGCACCCATATGGTGGCTAACAACTGTCTGTAACTCCAGTTCCAGGGGGTCTAATGCCCTCTTCTGACCTCCGTGGGCGTTGTACAATATGGGTGCACATACATGTAGGCAGTAAACTCATACACATAAAATAAAAAAATAAATAAAACATTTTTAAAAATTATGGGCACATGATAGATACGTATCACTCCGTCACACACACACACACACACACACACACACACACACACACGCAAACACACACACGCAAACACACACACACAAAATTGGGGCATTGCCAACTCACATAACAGGAAGTCTAAACATGGAGTATACTGCACAATTGGCTAATTCAGCAGCTCAACAATGTCACCAAGATTCCTGGTCTTTCTTTTCTCTGCTCTGCTGCAATCCCTGTCCTTAGACAGTTGCTTTCCACTCCAAAGATCAGCTGCCAAAGAAAAGCAGAATCTCCTTGCCATTCAGTCTAATAGGAAAGATGAAAATGATCTCTTCTCCCTTGGGATGTGAGTCTTCCACTAAATCTGTGTTCCTTTACTTTTGTGCTTCTTGCCTTGTTGTCTCCATGTGCTAAACAGAGACAGACAAAGCCTGGTTCCACCGCCTCCCCCACCAGCTTCTCTCTTACCCTGTTTGCAGGCAACTATGTAGTTAGCTACCTAGCCACCCTCTCCTCTGCCTCAGATCTGCACTAGGGTCATTTGGTTGTCATCTGATTCTCATTTTCTTATTTCTCCTTACTGTTGAAGACACGTCATGAACCCTGGGAAGATGCATGGCAGGGAAGAATTAGGCAATCTAGAATCATAGCAACAAATCCTGCCTCATTCCCTATGTGTCTCTTAAATTCTCTTATTGCTGTGAATTTCTAGTCCCATCATAATATGCTATTTTAGCGTGCTTAACATTTTCACCAAAGCCACAATATCACCTTCCTAGCTGTAGGGCCACATGATATAGGTGAAGGGCCCCTTCTTCTACAAGAATGACCCAATTTCAGATTCCATTGATATGTGGGAGTCCCTCAGTGTCTGGGCAGGCCCCTTTTGTGCTACTATAACAAATAGCTTGAGACTGGGTACTTCACAAAGAACAGAAATTTATTTTCTCATAGTCTGGAGAGTGAGATGTTCAAAATCAGACGCAACTGTTTGGTAAGAGCTGCCTTCTGCTTTCAGGATGGTAACTTGTTACTGCATCTTCCAGAGTGGAGAAGACTGTGTCCTCACTTGGCTGAAGGCAGAAAGATAAGAGGGGTTGAATGTTGTAAAGCCTCTTTTATAAAGGGTTTCATCTTGTTCATGAAGAAGGAGCCCTTGTGGCCTTACCTCTTAATATCCTCATTACACTGAGCATAACTTTGTTCTGAAGGAGACCCTTTCACCCCATAGCACCAAATCTACCTTTATTGTAGCAGTTAGTCACAGAATCAGGGCTCTTTATCACCTCCTCAGTTTCAATAAAACAGAATGCTCACAGAACTCAATTTCATTTCATCAAAGGCATACAAATCAGAACCTGCTAAAGAGAAAATACACTGCGTAAGATCTGAGAGGGTTTTATTCCCAAGGCTTCTCTCACCCCCTGGAATGCTTTCCCTCCCAACACACTGATAGGCCACAATACGCAGAGAATTGCTAACCAGGAAATCTCATCCAGACCTTTGCTATCTACAGTCATTGTTTGGGCCTGATAACTATTCGCATGGCTTGCTTTTTCACTTGATCCCTTCCTGGTTCCAGGCTAATATCTTTATCCTCTAGTCCTTCAGGAAGTTAGACATAGTGACGTGTTCTAAAACCCATGTCATAAATCACATTGTCAGTGTGTTTGGTGGTGAAAGCACCCACATAAACAAGGGCCCTCAGATGTATCAGGACATTCCAGGCCTCTAGAGGTCTCCCAGCAGCAAGGGCCAGAACCTTCCTTAAGTAAAGTTCATTCTTATGTACATACATTCCAATCCCAATACAGAGTATGAATCTAAAATTCCCACTAACCAATTATCTAATGCAATATTGAAGACTTTAAAATTTAGCACAAGAATTGAAGAATATTTCTGTTCTTGCATGACAAAGAATACATGTTTTCATTAAGGAATATAAAAAAGGAATATTCCAAACTGGTTAGCCTTGGCAGTGAATCTCCCCCAAATTGTTTACAAAACAGAAATAGCAAAGAAAAAAAAAATTAAAGCCTGAGTGGAACATCTACAGCTCTTCTCAGGTCCAAAAATATAAACAAGGGGCTGAAGAGATGGTTCAGTGGTTAAGAGCACTGGCTGCTCTTGTAGAAGGCTTGAGTTCAATCCCTAGAACTCACATGGCAGCTAACAACCATCCGTAGCTTCAGTTCCAGGGAAATCTAACGCCCTCTTCTGACCTTTGAGGGCATTGTATGACAAGGGTGCACTTACGTACATGCAGGCAATACACTCCTATACACAAAATGAAAATAATAAATAAAATATTAAAAAAAACAAGTGGTAGCAAAATAAGTCAGTGGTATAAGATCTATCCAGACCCATGCAGGGGTTTGCTAGAGAAGGCAGCAATCACCCTGATATTAGAGAACCACAGACTCAGTAACAGGTATTCACTGGCCAGTGCGAGGATGTGATCTCAGAAGACAATGGGAAACAGAATTTTATAGTAAAGAATTTTTAGAATCCAGTTTGCAGGGACAGGAGAGACATCAGGGTCAGAAATGCTAACTTTGTAGAGGTCCCAGTTCTCCAAACTAAAGACCCAAGCTATATTAGGACAAGGTCACCCTTAATAGAAACTGTTTGTAGTAGAACCAGAGTTAAACCTGACAGAGGCCGTGAAGAAAGGAAAGAGAAGTTCTCGATAAAGGAGAAAGGAAGGTGAGAACTAAGAGCCCGAGTAGTTTGTTATTCCTGGGAAAAGTAGAAAAGGGATTTCTAGAGCTAAAGCACCAGATTTGAATCACTCCTACCTTCTGAATGTCAAAGTGAACAACTTCCACTTACTATAAGGAATAGACAAGAATTGCAGCTTAATCTAGTACAGTTCTATTGTAAAGCAAAAGAAAATAAAGAGGACAATAATGGTTACTGAGAGAGTGAGATAGGAAGCACAGAGAAGAGAAGAAGCTGTAAGGAGCTGAAATGCAAAATCTACATTTGGTGCCTGGAAATCCCAAAACTAATCTGAACAAGTGCCGGAGAAGACTGAGAACAGGCAGGCCAAACAGAGTCCAGAGGAGTACAGAGCCGGGCAAGGTCGAGGCTCTAGCATGAAAGACCTCAGTTAACTGTCACACATTCACTTGGTGCTCAAGAAAACCAAAATCTGATAAATAAGCCTCAGTGGCCCTAGTCTAGAGCTACCATAGGAGAGTGATACAAAAATCCATAAAATTGTCCAATAAAAATCCCTGGATATGGAGAGAAGCCATTTAGAGGAAAACCACTCAATAATGAGGAGACATGCCAGAAGTTGAGTGTTATTTGGATGTTAAGACAGGTGTCTTTGAGGACACCATGTAAACAGAGTGCAAGGAAGCAGAAAATCTCAATAGTGACATGGAAAGGATTTTAGAAAAAGAGCAAATGAAGATATTGAAATTGATAAACATAATATCTGAAATGCAAAAAAAAAATCAGAGTGGACTTAAAAGCCAACTGCACAAACAAAAAGAAAATACCATAGAACTTTAAGATGGATTAATTAAAAATATCCATTCTGAAGACAACAAACACAGGAAGACAATTGATGGAAAATAAATAAAGCTTTGGAGACTTGGAGAACAGTAACACAGGAGCTAGTGGGTGAGTAGAACCTCAATTTAGATTTCCACTTCAACATTCATTTTATTTTCTTCAGTGATACAGGAGACATTCAATGAAGGGAAAATAGTCTTTTCAACAAATAGAATTTAAATAACTGGATATCTACAGAAAAAAATAAAAATAACCTTGATCTATATTTCACAGTATACAAATTTCAAATTAGAAAAAACCCAATATGCAAACTATAAAACTCCTGCAAGAAAAGAAGAAAAAAATCATTTCAACCTTAGGAAACGTACATGATTTTACAAGATAGAAAAGCTGTAAGAAAAAAAAAGAAAGTTGGTGAGCTTCATAAAAATTAAAAATTTCTGCTCAAATTGGAGTTGGGTAAACTGGATTTCCACGTGTAGAAATTAGACCCATACCTAACATCTAAAATTGTTAGAAGAAAATATAGGCAGTATCCTGCAAGAGATATGTGTGAGAAGCGACCTTCTAAACCAGACTTTGGTTGCTCAGGAACTAAGGTCAACAATCAACAAATGGGAACTCATTAAACTAAAAAGCTCTGTACAGCTAAGGGAACAACCAGTCAAGTGAAGAGAAGCCCATAGAGTAGGAGAACATCTTCACTAGCTATATATCTACAAAGGATTAATATCCAGAATATACAAAGAACTCAAAAACCAAAGAAGCAAGAAAACAAATGACCCAACTAAAAAATGGGCTATACACCTGAACAAAGACTGCTCAAAAGAAGAAATAAAAATGGATAAGAAATATGTTTAAAAGTGTTCAATATCCTTAGTAATTAGGGAAATGAAAATTAAAACTACTTTAAGATTTCATCTAACCCAAGTTGGAATGACTAAGATCTAAAGAACAAATCATGCCAGGTGTGGCCTGGGTGTGGGGAAAAGAGAACTCTCATTCACTGTTGGTGGGATTGCAAACTGGTACAACCACTGTGGAAATTAGTACGGAGAAGTCTAAAAACTGAAGATAAATCTACCGTATGATCTGGTTACACCACCCCTTGGAATATACCCACAGGACTCAACATCCTACTGCAAAAGTACCTGTGCAGCCATGTTTGTTGCTGCTCTTTTCACAATAGTTATAAAAAGAGAAAAAGAAAAAGAAAAAGAAGAAAACTAAAAGTACCTCAACTGATGAATGGACAATGAAAATGTGGGACATTTACACAGTGGAGTTCTACTCAGCAGCAAAGAGAATGAAATCATGAAATTTTCAGGCAAATGGATGGAACCAGATACTAACCAGATACTAAGTGAAGTAACACAGACTCAGAAAGACAAATGATGTATAGTCTCTTTCATCTGTGGATCTTAGCTCCAAATCCTTAGATGTGAGTATATATCCTGATATAACCAAAGGAGCCAGGAAAATAGAAGGAATCATGGGGGTGAAGGGGAAGAAGGAGATTGAGAGAGGGGGATAGTAGGAGACAGGTGTTATCAAGAGAGAAATGGAGAAAACAAGATACTTTAACAGGGAGGTAAAATGCAGAACTTTATGGAGGAGAAAGAGGTGAGATGTAGATATGGGCAGGGGCCCAAATGTGATCAAAATATATTATATGAAACTCCCCAAAATTCAATAAAAATAAAAAAAATCTGTTCAACAAAACAAAACAACGACAACAAAAAAAATCACCACTAATAAATTAAATAGAAGCCTGGAAAACTGGTACATGGCTTGTAGTCCCAGCCACTCAGGAGGCTGAAACAGGAGGATTGTTTGAGCCCATGAGTTTGAAGCCAGTTAGAACAACCTAATCTCAAAAAGAGAGGAGGGAGGTAGAGATATGGCTCAGTAGTAGAGAGATTGCCCAACATTAATGAGATCCTGGGTTCAAGATCAGCACTGAAAAAAAATGAACAAATAAATAAATAAATAAATAAGAATTTTAAAAATGAAATAGTATGCCACATCGTCTAACAAAAGAATTGTATCTAGAATACATAAATAATTCTCAAATTCAATAATAAAATGGCCTTCTAGTTTTATGGCAAAACTTTAAAAAAATTAAATGGAAAACATATTTGAGCAGGTACTTCTGAGTGTAGTACGTTAAAAGTGCTCCATGTGAAAAGTTATCACGGAATTAAAACCACAGCTTATTATTACATATGTATTAGTGCATTAGTCAAGGGTTTTCACAAAATAGAACCAATAAGCCTGTGTGTGTGTGTGTGTGTGTGTGTGTGTGTGTGTGTGTGATTTGTTATAAACAATTAGGTTACAACGTTGTGGAGGCTGAAAAATCCAGACCCACAACAGTGAATGGTGTAGTTCCAATCTATGTCCAGGCCAAATTCAAGGCCTGGAGAGACAGACAGGTGACAGCATAACTCCTGGCCTGAGTCCAAATCTAAAGAATTTCCCCCTATTTAGTCTTTTATTCTATTAAGGCTTTCAATGAGACTTACCAGGCCCACCCAACATTGGGCAATCTTATTTTATTTAATCTACCAATTCAGATATTGATTTCATCCGTAAATACTTTCAAAGCCACAACCCAAAATATTTAACCAAAGATCTGGACATCAAATTGATATAAAATTGACCACCAGGACTAGAATGGCTAAAATTAAGCAGTCTCACTCTTCTAACTGCTGGTGAGGGCAACATGAATCGTCATACGCTGTTGGTTAAAGTGTGAATTATATAACAGCTTTGTCAAAGGTTCTGTAAGTTTCCTGTACAAGTAAACATACAATGTCACCATGGAATGAGTCCATGTTTTAGTGTTTACTTAGAACTTATGAAAACATATACCCAAAATGCAAACCAAAATGTTTGTAACAACCTTGTTATGATGTCTGTGAACAGAAGAAAGTATTTTTTAAGTGTTGGGTTATTTACTCAGTGAAATACAACTCAGTGATGAAAAGGAATTAAATACTTTAATATGCAACAATGTGGAAATCTCTAAAACTATGATGAATGAAATGTCAGTCAGGCTCAAATGAACACGTGTTACACGGTACCTTTAGTATAAAGTCTTATAATATATACAAAGCTAATTTGTGGTGAAGGATTTTAGAGTGCAGGCTACATCTTGCAGAGTAGGTGGAAAAAGTGAAAACTTCAGAGTTGTGTGAGAGAACATTTGGAGGTGACAGAAATAATTTGTCAAAATTTACTGAAATGAATGCTTAAGGCATTCACTCTGTAAAAGTTGGAATATCCATGAAAAAGGTCAGTCTTGACCTTTACCTTTCCCAACCATTAACAATACTGAATTTGCATAGGTAATATTCCCAAACATGGGAGGTCAAACAGTAAGAATTGAGAGTATGAGAGAGAGAAGCGTGTTATGACCCTGAAGCAGGCAAAGGTTGCTTCAACGGCACACAGAAAAATCAGCCAACTTAAAGGAATGAATAGTGCTACTATTTTAACATTTGAAACTTCTGTTCATCAAAAGATATCATTAGGGGAATAAAAAGACAACCCACATGGTGGGGGAAGGTATTTGCGACACATATATCTAAAACACTTTAGAATTTTCACAAGTCAGTAAGGAATACTGACAAAAGACTTCACAAAAGGCATCCAAATGTTCAATACAAATATGAAAATGCATTCAAATCCATTAGTCCACCAAGTTAATTAAAAGCATAATAGGATGCCACTACAGTGCCATTGGAATGACTGAAAAACTACCAGAAATACTTGACAAAAATAGAATAAATGAAACACATACATTGTTGACTGAAATTTATATTTTGGTAAGTAAGTTTGGAAGACCTTTTGTAAGCATGCATTGTAGTTGAGCAGACACATACTCATGAGCAATACCTATCCTAGCCATATAGCCAGGAAAAATGAATGGATATTATCACCCTAAAGTGTTTTATAGGAGACACATCTCTATTATTATCTTTTCTGTACCTATTGCTCAAGATAAAAATGCTTAAAATACAAGAGGAAAAAACTGTTAGCTTGTTTACAGACAAATTGCAATATCTATAAAGCAGACCTTACCAAAATGTCCAATTTTAATATGTCTAGATAAAGTGTGGTGCCGTTAGCTAACAGAGCACACAGTAATGAAAAAGACAAACTTGCACGGTAGCCATAGGACTGACTATCAGAAATACGATATTGGATCAGAGAAGTCAGATAAAGTATAATTCAGAGTATTAGTGAATAAACAATACTGAGAAAGTATAATGCTGAATAATCCCATTTCTATAGTGTCCAAAAACAGAGGAAAATAATGTATGCTGTTAAAAATTAGAAGAGTGGTTATTCTTGGAGAGACACTAACTGGTAACAATAGAGGCCCCAAGGAATGCTAACTAGATTGATGGGGTTCATCGTGTGAAAATTCAAGAAGCATCACTTTGTCCCTGCACACTTCCATACATACATTCTATTTCACGGAAAATATTTAACATAGAAAAAAATTACCCCGGAGAAAAGAAAATGAGTGAGAATTTAATAGAAAAAGATTGGTCATGAGTAGATAATTATTAAATTTGTATTGAAGGTATTAGGGAGTTATTTTTTTGAATCTTATTATCATTATAAATGTTCAAAACTTCCTGAAATACAGACAAAAACAAGAGATGAAGAAAGGAAAAGAAAGTAACACATGTGCATCGTTGACACAGATGTGTGAACCTGAAAACAGCATGAACCTCAGAACCATGTGAATCCAAGAACAGTGCTCCTGACATGAAGACAGTACTCTGAACATGAGAACAGTGCTCCTGATGTGAGGTCAGTGCTCCTGACATGAGAACAGTGCTCCTGACATGAGGACAGTGTTCCTGACATGAGGACAGTGTTCCTGACATGAGGACAGTGTTTCTGACATAAGAACAGTGCTCCTGACATGAGAACAGTGCTTCTGACATGAGGACAGTGATCCTAATATCAAGACAGTGCTCCAACATGAAGACAGTGCTCCAACATGAAGACAGTGCTCCTGACATGAGGTCAGTGATTCTGACATGAGGTCAGTGCTCCTGACATGAGGTCAGTGCTCCCGACATGAGGTTAGTGCTCCTGACATGAGAACGGTGATCCTAATATCAAGACACTGCTCCAACATGAGGACAGTGCTCCTGACATAAGGTCAGTGCTCCGACATGAGGACAGTGATCCTGACATGAGGAGAGTGCTCCTGACATGAGGACAGTGTTCCTGACATGAGAACAGTGCTCCTGACATGAGGTTAGTGCTCCTGACATGAGGTCAGTGCTCCTGACATGAGGATAGTGATCCTAATATCAAGACAGTGCTCCAACATGAAGACAGTGCTCCTGACATGAGGTCAGTGCTTCCGACATGAGGTCAGTGCTCTTGACATGAGGACAGTGATCCTAATAACAATACACTGCTCCAACATGAGGACAGTGCTCCTGATATGAGGTTAGTGCTCCTGACGTGAGGTCAGTGCTCCTGACGTGAGGACAGTGCTCCTGATATGAGGACAGTGATCCTGACATGAGGAGAGTGCTCCTGACATGAGGATAGTGGTCCTGGGAAGAGGAAATGGAGCCAAGGTACTGGTGCTATCAATGTGAACATTCTAGTATTTTTTGATTTCATAAGCCATGTACATACATTATTTTATAAATTAAAATAAAATGTACATGTCAAAAAATTCAGAAGAAAGGGAAATTTAAAATCCTATTATTTTAATCTGAAATGATAATGAAATCATGGTTTGGCTATGTGTTACTTAAGGGAATTGGAATAAAAGGAAATAAATTTGAATTAAAAGGCTTGGGATGTGATAATTTTATGTAAGATTTAATTTAATATTCATGAACTAAAGAAAAAAAAGAAAGAAAATCAATAAGCAGCCATAACTTCTTGCCAAGAAGTACACTGGAAACAAGGATTTTGAATTTGAGACAATTTACAGATAGTTTAATAGTGTATAAATATGTTAACAATCTAGTGAATAAATTCTAATTCTTCAAGCTTATTTGACCATATCTTGCTGAAAACACACATGGAAAACATCTCATCAAATCCTTATTCCCAGAACACAATGGGAAATCTATGCTAGACAATGTTAATAAGCAAAGTAGGCTCACATAACTTTTTATTGAACATACCTAGGGTAGCAATCCCCTAGAATCCCACAGATATTCCCAACCACATAGGCCTCCTGAGTCATAAGGAAAATTCAAATGTTAGCCTTAAAGGACACTTACACACATCTTCTGTTTGTCCTGCCCACTTCTGCCTTGATAGTGGAAAAAAATATTTGCTATCCCTCCAAACCCTAGGAGCCTTACAGCTACTGGTGGTCATGTGACTTGTGTTCACCAATGTAACAAAGGCAGAAGTCACTAGGGTACATCTGGGAAAGCTTTTCCATTACTGATGGAAGGGGCGGATATGTCAGTCTCCTTTGTCCTGTCTTGATGGAGTGTAAATCCTTCCTTCACATATGCTGCACTTCAGCTGGGCACAGCTTACTCTGTGTAAGCATGCCTTCACAGCGTTCTTACATGGAGCTTGGGAAAGGCTGAAAATGAATGTGTGTGTCAGCTCAGAGTGTTTAGGTGAAGCCCTTACTTAAGCTTTTTTAAATAGTTAAAGCTTGAGAATGGCAGACATCAAATTCAAAGTTGTGGTAATCACACAGGAATGGAAAGAGTTTTAATTAAGAGAGTCAAGTAAGCTTTGTAATTTAAAGGAGAAAAAGTTAAGGAAAATGTTAAATTTGATGAATCCAAATATTGAGTACAAGAGTGCTCTTTATATTTTCTCTTTATTTTAAATATGTTGAAGCATTCCAAAATTGCTGGGCATGGTGGCACACATTTTTAATCTCAGTACTCAGGAGGCAGAAGCAACTAGATCTCTGTGCGTTCAAGGCCAGCCTAGTCTATGTAGTGAGTTCCAGGCCAACCAGAGGTTCATGGTGAGACCTTGACTCAAAAACAAAACAAAAATTAACAACAACAAAAAAACATACATACAATGTATTTTTATTATATCCACTTCTTCTCCCATGAATAAATGAGAATACGACCTCTGAAATTCTACCCAGATACAGGAAGAAGGAGAGATGTAAGAAAGGAGACATAGATAGTCAGGAAAACAAATCCAGACCAGACACAGCACAGATAGTTCCTTTGCCCAACTAAAGGCTGATGAGTGATGATTACCCATTATGTAATATGTTACACACATGTATGTGTGCACATATGTGCAAAAACACATGTATCATTAATTTTAAGGTATGCATGACTCTCATTAAATGTAGATTTGGTCTTTTAGGAACAAGTTTTTTTTTTTTTTTTAATGAAACTCTAATGTTTGATAACTTCTCCAGGTTTTACTAGGTATAGACACCTAACCTGGACAAACTATATATGACTATTCTAGAAGTCAAGAAAGGGCCCAAACAGAAAAGCAGCCTCAATAAAAGCTATAGTTTCTTGAGGTCACTTTCTTCCTCCTGATGTTAATACAGATAAAACACTTTACAGATGCAATGAATTAGTGACCCATATCATATTTAAATTTATACTTTTAAAAATTTTGATCAGTGTAGTATATGACAAGTTAGCAATAAGAAATTAACAGCAAGAAATTCAAATTCATTTTTAATTAGAAATTCCATCATGAAGATGTAATATTCAGTTACAATAAAACTGTCCCCAAACTAAATTTAATTGGGATATATATATGTATATATTAAAATCTAGAATAGTCTCACAATAGCACTCTATCTAAATTATGTGATAACACAATTGACTCAATAATTATCCACTTAGCAAGAGAAATACCTTAGAAACTGAATCACTTCAGTTACTTGCTTAAGGGATTTGTAATGAAATATTGAGTAAGTTTTTTATCTAAATCTGTTGATAATTTTCCTGTTGTAAAAATGACTTCAAATTGTGTGAATTGTGTAGATCGTGACCACGACTTAGGGTAACATGTATAAAATCTGGGCTATGTACTGGATTCTAGCTCCCAGCTGTGCCATTGATCAAAGGTAAGGTTTTAAGCTACTTTGAAGCCTCAGCTTCTTTGTCTATGAAATGGAGGCCTATGTATTTCTCATACAATTGCTTTACGTAATCTATATAGAGTATAATCAATGCTTGTTAGTTCCTCTTTGCCCACTACCATAAAATTCTCATGAAAAGTGACTATCATTGGTTAAAATGCTGAGAATCTATGCACCATTAGCATCCAAAGCAGCAAGGAGCACTCCATCTTCAATTGTTTTAAACAATTGATTAATGTTTTGAAATTACTCAAACTAAAACAACACATCAATTACAGCAGAGTTCTAACTGTCCTTGCAAAGCCTCTAGGCAAACTCAGCTGATGAGCCATTTTACTTTTGCTTTCCTACTCATAATGAGCCTGATAAAACTGAAAGGAAGTAAATATTAAAGAATTTAAGGCTCTGCTGGGGGTGGGTGGGAATGCGGTTCATGAAAGTGGAATCACATATGTTTTATCTTTGTTACACATCAAAGTGATCCTATGTGTATTTTTAAACAATTTTCCATATTTTTAGGTAAGTTGTGTGATTTCAAATCTATGTCTATCCAAAGTATTGACCAAACCAAACAAAACACAGTGGTTACTCAATTTAATAGGTAAAATTTAAAAGAAATATGTGGTGAGTCTCCAATATCAATCTGTTAAAAGATATTACACTAACTGCTTAACAGTCAACCAGAGCTAGTTAAAAATATATATATTCCTAAACTGTAACCATTGATTTTTATTCTGTAGATCTAGGAGAGACCTCAGGAATGTATTTTTCAAAACTTTCCAAGTACACGAATTAAGCAACTTGTGATCTATCCATGTGATAATATAGAACACACACACACACACACACACACACACACAAACAAACACACAAAAAATTTAAAGATCTCACAATTTTTTTTTTAAAAAAAAAATTCAAATCCTGCCTAGCACCATGCCTCTACCCTGCATGATTTAGAAATAGCTAATCCCGCAGATGTGATAATATAGAACACAAACACACACACACACACAAACAAACAAACAAAAAAGAGATACCTTTATGTATGGATAGGAACCAATTTTCCAAAAGTTTTATTAAGTGATAAATAGTGTGTACATATTTTACCAGTGCTGTTAAAAAAAGTATTCACTAGAGCTCATGCCTTCTCTGCTAGTTATTGAGAACTAGCCCATCCTGTTCCCAACAGCTCTCCTTGGGCCTTGGCCCCTTCCTTCTGAGGCTGGGGGAGAGCACCTGACTAACTGACAGAGTTAGCCAGATCCCACCTGGCAGCTCACCATTCCCCTACTTTGGGGCCAGCACTAGTTGCTAGGCTCCAGGACTCACACCTTCTCTGATTAGCTAGCTAGAACTGGCCCAGCTGATCCCTATCACCCCAACTTGGGCCTAGACTCCTTCACCCTTCTGGAGAGTTCCTGACTAACCTGCCTGGATTCATCTGGTCCCTCCAATAAAAAAATCAAAAGAGAGAACCTGAAACACAAACAAGCTAACTCTTCATACCCAATGAGAAAGCAACCAAGCTACAGCAACAATACAAACAGAAGCAACAAAAGATATCTATATGCTCAGAACACAATGAAAAAACACAAATATTATGAAAAACCAAAATATGTCCCCACCGAACCCCAGCAGTCTTAGTGTTCTACAGCAGGAGCTACCAAGAGGAACCCCAAGACAGAATTTAAAAGAACAGTCATAAACTGATCAGAGAATCCAACTAATTTAAAGAACACATAAAGAACTCAAAGAGGATAGGGATAAACTCCTGACTGAAGCTCAAGAAAATACAAATACACAGATGAATGAAATGACAAAGACAATTCAGGGAAGTAAATTCATGAGTGATGGAAATATTGAAGAAAACTCAGATTGAAATGAAAATAGAATTTAAAAACTCAATAAGCCAACTTGAAACGACAGGAAAAAGGCTCACCAACAGAATGAATGAAACAGAAAGCAGAATATCAAGACTGGATGATAAAGTTGAAGAGTTGGGTCTCTCAAGCAAAGAATATGAAAATACCCACAGTAATGGAATATTCAGGAAATGTGGGAAACCATGAAAAGACCAAATGTATGTATCATAGGCATAGAGGAAGAAGAATCTCAGGTGAATGGCATTGACCAGATCTTCAACAGGATTATAGAAGAAAATTTTCCTAAATTAAGGAGAGGCATACTATATAAACACAAGAAACACACAGAAAAACAAACAGGACCAGAACAGAAACTCCCCAGCACATATTGTAGTAAAGGCAATAAATGCGCAAAACAAAGATAGGGTACTAAAAGCTGCAAAAGAAAATCAACAAATCACTTATAAAGAAAAACCCATCAAAATTATAGCTGACTTTTGGTAGATGATATTATATACAAGAGATCCCAAAATTTCCACCAGAAAATCTCTAGAAATTATCAACACTTTCAGCAAAGTGGTGGGTTACAAAATCAATCTATAAAATTCAGTAGCCTTTCTACACCCAAATAAGCAGTCGGAGAAAGAGTTCAGGGAAACACTTCCATTCATAATAACTTCAAAAAAATATATCTAGGGATAAACCTAACCAAAAACACTAAAGACCTCTTCAATAAAAACTTTAAATCTCCGAAGAAAGATTGAGGAAGACACAAAGAAATGGAAAGATTTCCTGTGCTCGTGGATTGGTGGAATAAATATAGTGAAAATGACCATCCTACAAAAACCAATTTTCAGATTCAATACAGTCACAATCAAAATCCCCATGACATTCTTCACAGAAATAGAATAATCCATCCTAAAGTTCATATACAAGCACAAAGACTCCAAATAGCCAAAGCGATCCTTAGCACAAAGAACATGGGTGGGGGATTGATATATGAGACTTCAATCCATATTATAGAGCTATAGTCATAAAAACGCATGGCACAAAAATACACTGGTAGATCAACAGAACAACATAGAAGATCCAAATTTGAGTGCATGCAATTACGGCCACCAGATATTTAACAAAGGTGCCAAAAACACAGACAGGAGGAAAGACAGTATCTTCAGCAAATGGTGCTGGCAAAATTGGATCTGCATGTATAGAAGAATGAAATTAGACTCACACCTATCACCCTGCACAAATGTCAATGTCAAGTGGATAAAAGATCTCAATGTAAAGCCTGAAATACTGCAATTGATAGAAGAAACTATAGTCTGGATCCTACAAGATACAGGTGCAAGAAAGAACTCTCTAAAGCATGTATCAATCACTCAGGAATTAAGGTAAACAGTCGACAAATGTGAGCTCGTTAAACTAAAAAGCCTCTGTACAGTAAACAATCTAGTGAAGAGGAAGCCCACAGAGTGGGAGAAAATCTTCACCAGCTATACATCTGATAGCGGGTTTATATCCAGAATATACAGAGAACTGAAAGAAAAAAAAAGCAAGAAACAAATGACCCACTTTTAAAAAATGGGCTACAGATATGAACAGAGAGCTCTCAAAAGAAGAGGTAATAATGACTAAGAAATACCTTTGGCTCAGCGGTTAAGAGCACTGACTGCTCTTGCAGAAGACCCAGGTTCGATTCCCAGCACCCACATGGCAGCTCCATACCATCCTTAACTCCAGGTCTAGGGGAATCCAAAGCCCTCTTCTGACCTCCGCAGCATTGCACGACATGGGTGCACTCACATACATGCAGAAAATACACTCATACACATAAAATTAAAAATAAATAAATAAATAATAAATACAAAAGTGTCCAACATCCTTAGTAATTAGGGAAAGGCAAATCAGACTACTTTAAGATTTCATCTAACTCCTGTCAGAATGACTAAGATCCAGAGAACAAATGACAGCACATGCTGGTGTGGATGCAGGCAAAGGAGAACCCTCGTCCACTGTTGGTGAGATTGCAAATTGATGAAATCACTCTGGAAATCAGTATAGAGAACTCTTAAAAGACTAAAAATAAATCTGCCATATGATCCTGTCATAGCACTGGTTGGCATATACCCATAGGACTCATTCTACTACAGAAATACTTGCACAGCCATGTTTGTTGCTCTTTTCACAATAACTAGGAAATGGAAATAACCTAAATGAACTTCAGCTGATGAACAGACTATTAAAATGTGGTACACATTTACACAGTGGAGTTCTACTTGGTAAAGAAAGATGAAATCATGAAAGAAACTGCTATACTAAGTAATACAGACACAGAAAAACAAGGGACCTATCTCATTTGTGAATCTTAGATCCAAATCCTTAGATGTGAGGTTATATCCTGATGTAACCTCGGGAACCAGGAAAATGGAAAGGAATCACGGGAGTAAAGAAGAAGGGGGTCAAGAGAGGGGGGCATAGTAGCAGATAGGTGAGAATCAGGAGGGTCATACGAGGGAGTGAGAGGTGAGATTAAATAATGCTTAGATGGTGTGAAAACCCAGAAGGAAATAAATTAGTTCAAAGCCCTATTGAAAAATACACATTATATATATATGTATATATATATATGTATATATATATATATATGAGTGCATATGTATAGCTGAAGGCTAGGCTATAACAAGAACTGCAATACCAGGCAGGAGAAGCCTCCCTTTGAGGAACTGATCTGAGTAAACCAAGAGACACCCAAAATAACACAGGTTATTGCACAGCCATATCTATACTGGGATTTTGTCTAGTTTGAGCTTGCATCGGACTTGAGCATGATGTCACCATTGCTATGAGTTCATATGTGTAACTCCTACGTTGTCTGGAAAACTGTTTCCCAGAATCTGAAAGTAAGACTGTATTTCTGAAGACAGGTCCTACTTTGACAAAGACCTGGAGCAATCAAGCTGGAACTGACCTGGTATCCTCTTCCCTGAAGACTAGGTCTCATGGTATCAGAGGATATGATACAAGGTACCAAGAGAGAAAGCCTATTAAACAACTGGCAAAGCAAACTATCACTATTGGTGCAGTAGTGGCACTTTTATCTTGGTGGTAACCAACAGCTGTTCAATTGGAATTAAGGTCCATTCAATGGGAGGGTGTTTATGTATTGTACTGTAAATACAGCCAAATACACATGGCTGGAAAGGTTGTAGTTCTTACAGAAAAACCCACTTTTGCCACTCCCTAGGCTAACATAATTTCTTACTGTATTCAAAATAAACATCCTCATATTGCCTCTCACCGCTCATGAAAGAAGTTTTCTTTTTGCAGCAGATGGACACTAATAGAGAGTTCCACATCTGGTCAAGATCAGAGAATGAAAGTCTATGAGACACTTAGCCCTAAGTGACAACTTCAGTGTAACCTCTATACATAAGACGAATGCATCTCTCAACTCTTACCAGAGAGGTTTCCTTATGTAGCAGATGGTGATTAACACAGAAACTGACAACTGACCAATGTGCACAGAACAAGAGACTATAGACTGCTCATCCTTGAATAGGACACCTATTTCAAACTTCTGCCTCCAAAAGCTCAGGGATCATTGCAGAAGGGGTAGAAAGACTAAGAGTCAGAGGTGCTGGATGACCACAAGGAAACAGTTTTCCAGACAACGTAGGAGTTACACATATGAACTCATAGCAATGGTGACATCATGCTCAAGTCCGATGCAAGCTCAAACTAGACAAAATCCCAGTATAGATATGGGAAACTAGGTAAGACATCCCAACCCAACTAAGGA
The DNA here is from genome assembly GCF_000622305.1 of Nannospalax galili. NCBI lineage: Eukaryota > Metazoa > Chordata > Mammalia > Rodentia > Spalacidae > Nannospalax > Nannospalax galili. The sequence continues at coordinate 1,632,673 of NW_008345602.1, forward strand.
ATTTTGGCAACTCATGACAGCTGGGAAGGGGAGAGACAGTGTCTTACAGGGACAGGACTCTGGCAGGTTGACCAGGATGGACCCACTGTGAGGGACATGTGGGGACACAAATCAGACTCTATAGGTGTATTGTAGATATGTCAGAGTATGTTGAATTGGGCAGGAAGGCATTGGGGGGTGGTGTGAATGGGGGAGGGAATCTAAATACCATCAATTATATTGCATGAAAATCGCAAAAATTCAATAATTTAAAAAAAATGCTTGGCATGGTGGCACATGCCTTTAATCCCAGCGCCTGGGAGGCAGAGGCAGGCAGATCTCGGTGAGACTGAGACCAGCCTGGTTTATATAGTGATTGCCAGGTCAGCTGCAGCTACAGAGAGACCCTGTCTCAAAACAACCACAAATTTTTTGAAGTATGCACACACATACCCATTTATATATGCATGAAATAGCTCTACAAGATTACACAAGTAGCTGATAATAATGGATTGCCTCTGGCAAGAAGAACTAGACATTGGAAGATAGATGGAGGGGAAATCTCTCCACTTACAAGCCTTATACTTTTCGAAAATTTAGCTTAGTAAAAATATTATGCATTCAAAAATGACTGCAGAAAATATTTCTAGAAAGATCATGAGAAAACATGGCTTTTAAATAAATAAAATGGAGGAGTCTGGTAAGGACTTAACTCCCAGCCAAGAAATGTATAATATCCAATACATTAATATAACAATATGTAAAGATGTGTCATGCAACAGATGCATGTTACTAAGATATTAACAAGTTCTTGTTCTATAAAGAAATAGTACCGAAAAGCTAGAGGCATGGCAGTTGAACCTATGAATGATACATTCCTCAAAACCTCACTGATCTGACAAAGAAGGAATCTGTCTGTCAGCAAATTTACTGCCTCCTAATAGAAATGGCAAAAGCACAGTTTACAGTGTATTCAGCCAGCCAACCTTGAATTATGTAATTCCTGATTATGTTTTATAGCTGGAGAGCATACAAAGTATTTGAAAATATATAGTTTTAACATGTTTCATACTACACCACTTCAAATTAACAAAGTTCAAAGTCAAATTAAATGCTGCCACATTGCTCTTGAACTATAGTTGATTAGTTTCTTTAAAAACTAAATCTTCAAAGAAAATATGCCGTGATGCTATTCATTTGGTTTTATTTAGAGTTGAACCAGGAACACCCACTTGAAGAATGCTTCTACATTTTTCTATAAACATGATAAAGGAATTGTGATCATTGATTTATATAAGTGGCTCTTGAGGCTGCTTGTAGAAATCACAATTTCCCATTAAAATTTTGTAACAGAAAATGTATTATTTTTAATGTATGCTTCCTCTTATGAGATGAAAATTGTTGCCAAGAACTGTGGAGTTGAAAACGGTGTTCAATCACCCTATATGGCAATTTTCCTTAGGAATTTTGGGAGTGCTTTAGCCTTGAGAAAAGAGGAAGGTAAATTTCACATTTTATAAAATCTAAATCACCTTTGTTTTAATGCAAACAAAACAATCTTGTTCTGGGCAGCAGTTTGCAGAGTTTCTGATTTTAGTTAAAATGTATTCCCTATGCAAGGTAAGGTAATTTAGCGGATAGTACTCATGCTCTCTTCCTTTCAGAAGGTCTGGGGAAGAAAAGGGCCAATGAAGGAAATTTTCTTGTATTTATTTATTCCTTTCTTCTTTTGGTTTTGGGGGACAGGGTCTGTAGAGCAGGTTAGTTTTGAACTCAGCGATCCTCTTGCATAAGTATCCTGAGTGCTTGGGACTATAGGTCTAAGCCACCACACCCTGGCTGATTAGTTTTCACTTTTGACATAGTTTTTCTTTGCAACATTGAGTATTTATCCCAGGGCCTTGTATCTGCTAGACAGGCACTCTACCACAGACGTATTTCCCAGTGGTCACTTATTTGTCATTAAGCTGTCCAGGCTTGCCTTTAACTTATGATCGAATCTTCCTGCCTCAGCCTTTCAAACAACTGGAATTACAGGCGTGTGCCATCATGCCCAGCCCAAATGATCCTTGAGTGGTTAGCAACTAATACACTCCTTAAATAGACGGACAGACCAGTAAGAGAAGTGCTGTAAGAGCTAAATGTTCATCTCCAAGGAGTTACATGGTGGCTTACTCTTGCTTTTTGGATGTAGTCCTGAGAAACAAGTCACTTGTTTTGGCTTTACCTAGTTTTTTGCTTGGTTAGGACCCTGAAGAGCAACACTTAACCAAGTTAACTATTATGTTTCTGCCAGAAAATGCAGACTCTCAGAGAAACCTGTTTGGTCTATGTGGATATCTACTGTGGTTTATAGTAACTGTGGCTTGTAAAATGGCACAGTCCCTTGGGAAACAGCCATTTCAAACCTGAAACACAGATCCTCTGACCCAACAATTTGGTTCCTGGGTAATTATCTCCTTTTTGTTCATGTCACCTGATAACTTTAATTACTCCAGTGAATTAGGAAAAAGAAATAAATCGTTTTTCATTCTTAAATCAAGGTCTTCTGGAATATGCTAATGATAGTGAACTCTGAGTTTCTTATGCACTTTAGTTTTGGACTTATGTTCCTATTTTTATAGATATATTATTAACACATAATAATTTTACTGAAATAATATTTTATACAAAATGATTAACATATCTAAGTGTTAGTTATTAGCAATATTAAAAAATATAGGAAGACATCATGGTCCTGATATCCAAAGATAATGACTGCTAATATTTTTCTACTTTATTGTTTTTCAAAGCATATTTACAAATATCTACACACATTTTTTTAAGTAGGAACAAACACTTCTTCGTCTAGTGTTTCCGACCGATTTCATGAAAATTTCTATTGCAGTATTGTTCTCATGGCTATAAGTTATTATCTCACATAGATATGCTGTACATTTTCTGAACTAATTGCCCTTGGGAAACAGATTCTAAGAAAGAGATGTGTGGGTGTGTAGTGATTTTACTGGAGACTATTCTCAGGACAAGGTTCCTAGGTAAGTGAAAGTAGTCAGGCTGTATAGAGGGAGAGGTAGGGTGGTAATGAAGATGCACTAACACCCCGGGAAGTGGAGCTAGGATGGCCCTTCAGAGTTGTCTCCCCTCAAGGCAAAGTCACAAGGTCTTTGAACAGGAACAGTGTCTGTGGAGTATGTATGAACTTGAACTAAACATCTCTTTTCAGCTGAGGGAAATTCCAAGATGAGAATTCAGCTGAGAGTCATCAATCAGCAATGCTTCCGTGTCTGAGGAATCGAAGTCGTTAGTCTCCAAGAGGAGGACTGGGTGACATAACATTTTTTAGAATCCATCTTTTTTTTTTTTTTTTTTTTTTTTTTTTTTTTAAAAAGGGGACCCAGATCCTCATGCTGTGGCCCCAGCTGGCCTGGAACTCTCTATGTAGACCGGGCCGGAGAGATCCGCCTGTGTCTGCCTCCTGAGTGATGGGACTAAAGGTGTATACCACCAAGCCTGGCAGAATCCATCTTTTATGTGATCTGAATTCACTCACACAGCTTACTAGATTTTCCTTGTACTAGTTTTCTTCTAGATATTCTTGATTCCATTCACCCTTGGCTAACACACTGGAGAGGTGGACCCTCAAGGTTTATGATCTAAATCCTTGGTCATGATGATTTGCTCATGCTGCAGTTATTGGACTTATCTAGTCATTGTCAAAATTAGGCAGCATAGCATTCCAAGAAATGCCCCAGTGGGTTCCATGGGTGCAAAACATATTTTCCCCGGCCTCATTGTGAAATACTAGCCCCCCTACCTGAGGATCAGAATCAAATATCCTTGCTATGATGGTGACATCTCCCTTGTATCTTATTTACTTTGAATTCTTCTTATCATGAGGACTCTGAAAAAATTATTATAGTTTCAAAGTTCAGTGAGGCTTTTGTTCTGCCCATGGATGGAACAAACATTTTTCCTTCTGAGAATCAGTACATCTAGATCTGCCTCATCTAGAGTTACAGGCACGGGAAGCACCAAGTCTGCCAGTCAGTCACTTGGAGGGTTGGTAGGCAGGGCCATGCCTGCCTCTGCCTTTGAATTCTCTGCATTTATTGCTGTCAAAACATCATACCATAGCGTATACAGGGTCCTGTAACATTTCACTCCCTTCTTGCAGTGTAATATGGACAGACTGGTGTCTCACACTTTCAAAGCATTATTCTATCACTCCATCAGGCTGGCAATTTCTATGTGGTGCTGGATATGATGGGACCAGTGGGTTTCATGGGCATGCACTTCCTTTCTTATGTCCTCTGTTATGAGTTGAGCCTCAGTCTGATGCCATGTACGACACTATTTCATGTCAGTGGGTCAAATACTCAATAAGAACTTGCATAGAGTTGGCTATGGATACAGACAATAAAGCAAACCTAAACCTTGAATCTGTGGGGGATTTTCCAGTTGAGATTGCGGTAAGGTTAAAAAGAGTTCAGTCAAGCCTTTTCCACCAAATGTTTGGCTTGTGTCCTTGAAGGTTATGCCGCATCTTGTTTAACATTGGTCTGTTAGGCGGTAACATTTTTGGCGTGGAGGTAGCTGGGTTAGCTTTGATGAATGAGAACCATGTTGTTGAGCCCATGTATATCCTCCATTCCTGCCACTGTGTTTACCCTGTTTATGTCACTGATGGGACAACATTGACTGGTTAATGACAGAGGCTGGCCAAGTCATTCTAGCTTTGGTTGTTTGGTGCCTCTTTAAAGCATATATTCTACTGTGAAATAACAAAGATTTTCCCATTTGGGTTTATTCCCAAAGGTCCACCCACAAGCTTCTCCTCAGGTGGCCTTGTGTGCTGGATAGCTTCAGTTGCCAATTGGGTATACCTGGGTAGAGGGAACCACAGTTGAGGAATTTTCTCCATTGAATTGGCCTGTGGCCATGTCTATGGGGCATTTTCTTGATTATGAGTGATGTGTGAGGGCCCAGCCTACTGTGGGTGGTCCCACCCCTGGGCAGACAGTCCTGTATTGTATATGAAAGCAGGCTGAGCAGGGCCCAGGGGAGTAAGTCAGTAAGCAATGTTCCTCCATGATCTGTGTTTCAGCTCCTGCCTGCAGGTTCCAGCCCTGAGTTTCTACCCTAACTTCCCTCAGTGATGAACTGTGACCTAGGAGATACAAGATAAAATAACCCCTTTCCTCCCCAAGTTGGTTTTGGTCAGTGTTTTTATCACAACATTAAGGAAAAAATGAGTACCTCTTGTTAGCTATTTTCTGATGCTTGTTTTCCCTAGTTTGACAATAAGCTAAATATTTTTTCTCTGCACATGAATAAGTATAGCTTACTACTTTGGTCCAGGTGCATGAGCTGGTGCTCTGCCCAAAGCTCTACCATAAGGCTCATTCTTTCAGAAACATCCAGGCTGAAACCATAGTGCAACAGTAATCCATTTCTGACCTTGACCTCATTTTCAGACAACCCTGAGAACCACAGCTGTCTTTTTTCCTCCTTGGTCATATGGGACCCCTGAAATGGATCAGGTTGTTGCTGAGGGAGAGATGCACTACAGTTTAATCATGGCCTTTCAGTCTGCTTCTGCCTGATCCCAGATGTACCACTTGCACCTTATGATGGATCGCTGCTGAGTTCACCTCACTTTATGACTTGCCACTTTTCAGAGGGCTCAGAATCATCAGCTGCCAGTATTCAGTGCCTGAAGAAATGAATACCCCCAGCTCATTCCTAAAAAGACTCCATCACCAATTTGCTGATTCTAAGAATTGAGGTTTGTCTGCTCTTTGGTTTTGTTTTGCTATTTTAAACAATGTAATTTTAAAAGGCATAATTGGAAGAAGATATTTTTAATGCAAAAAGATCTAAAGCTAAAACTACAGATGTATTAAAATGATAAGAAATGAAGCCTTGGGTTCTAGTCCTAGCTTTGCTGTTACCTTTGAACTTTATATTTGACTAATCATTTCATTTCTCAGAAATAATTGTCTTATTTACAGTATGAGACAGCTGAATAAGATCAATTTTTCCCAATCTAGAGCCTACCGAGAAAGTAATAAAAATTCAAGAGCTACTTCCAGTAGCTTATAAAGCCTAATGAAAATAATTTACCTATCCTTGATAAGGTTGCAGAGAGATCAGGTAGAGGACAGAGCACTGCCAATCTAGGCAAGCAAGAGAGCAATTTTAGATACATAGTGCAGAATAAAAGAATCCCAGAACATTGTTTTATGATAGGTATTTCCAAGGTCATCTGACCTAACTCACAAACTCGCAAAGCCCCTCAGATCAACGCACTGTGAGCTTGCCCCGCCTGTCCCTGTGTGAAGAGTGGCCTGTCTACTTCCACAGGCACTCACAATTATACTGTTGAGTCTTTCTTCTCTCCATTGCTACTGTCTTTCCTCGCCTCAGTTTCTCTCTTCAGTTCACATCAGCTTCAGTATACATCCTTCCCCGTTTCCCTCAGGATGCAAAATTCCGTAGTTTCTATTGACTTTTTAGCAAGGCTGACACACTTTACCACTCCCTTCTTCTGAAAATGACATTTTTCCCTCTTAAGCTCCTGGCTAGCTTTATCGCCTTCCTTTTCTTATAACTCACTTGCTGATCCTCTAGACGGGCTGGTTCCTCATCTTCCTCTCTGTCTCTAATGCTGAAGCACACATGGGCTTGGAAACTTGGCTCTGTTCTCTTAAGTGATCCTACCCATCCCATGGGTTCAGATAGTCTAAGTTTTCAAATCAGCACCTTCCATTTATTACCTTTCTTCCAAAACTTAGATTCAGATATCCAGGTTCCTACTTTATAGACACTTTTGGATGGACATGAGCTATCTGTCTATGGCTTAATTTCCTCCTGAGAAAATCCTTTATTTTTCTATCCAACTACATTTCCTTTCCAAACTCATAAATATCAGCAAGTGATACCAGTCACTCAGGGCAAGGAGAAAATAAAGATACACCCATAACATAACCTTCACTGGTCCACATCTTCCAGTTTCTTGTGTCTCCAGTTCCCCTAACTCCAGTTTTTGCCCAGACTCTTGCAATGTCCTTCCAGCCAATCTTCCTACCTGCTCTCTTGCTTTCATACCTATTTTCCTTGTGATTGCAAGAATTTATTTTATATTTAAAATACAAATCAGTTTATGTCACTCCATTGCCTAAAAAAAAAAAATCACTAAATATCTGGCTTCTAATCCTAACTAAAAATCAGTACTGACTGCGGCCCACCCTGCCTCTGCATCTCCAAATTTTCAGTAAACATCACCTGTCCTGGCCTTCACCTTTTGGTTAGGATCTTGGTACCAGCTATTCATTTTTTTTCTTGGGGTAATATTTTTCTCATAGTTGATCTTCACACTTTTGGCCTCTTAGTTATATCTCGGCAGAGGCATCAGCTGTGTGGAGAGGCACCTTCCTGGCCACTCCACCCAAAGTAGGCATCTAACATTAACCTGGGTTTATACCCTTTTTGATTACTAACACTAGACCCACTCTAGATTTTTTTCTCACTTATGTGTTTATTTTTCTCCCACTACTCTGAGAGCAGGGATGATGTCACGTCTTCTTGGTTGCTGCTCTTGTCTCAGAGCTTAGAAATGAAGTAGCCACATAGTAGATGTTCAATCAAATTCTCTTAAAAGAATGAGTGAATTAAGAGATTCTAAGATTTAACCTTCTAAGATAATAGCAAAAATATTCACAATAAAATTGAAATTCATTGTCATTTAAATTGGTGTCCTTGTTTTAATTGCTGAAAACTTACTAAAAGTCTTACTAAAAGTCTCTTCTGTACGATTAACTTCACTTATTTGAAGAGAACTATAAACTTCAACTCTTTGTCAACTAGGAAGCTCCTATTTCTAAGTGTGACACTTCAGAGAATAGAGAAAGGTACATAGTGGGCACAAAATATCCATTGCCTTGAAATTAAATTTTACTTCATAACTGAATCATATTCCTGTGTGCATACATATTTTCCTACTACAGATAATCCACAGATAGAGTAACTTAAAGGGCCACATGTGCTCATGGGAAAGTAAAAAGACTCCTTCATAGTTCTTCTGGTCAGAGGCTCTCAACAGGCTTCATCAGCTTGGCTCTTACTGCAAAGCCCAAGAAGTTTGCTCAGACCTACTAGATAGCTTATCTCCTTGACAATTCAATTTCTTAGAATAAAATAGTAATCGGTTTATGTTTGATCTTTCTGGGCTATGGTGCCTCACTAGATGCTAAAGATACCATAACTTCAATAATTATAGTGCATTCTTTTCCTCAGCTAAATGTAATTCATGATAAGCACAAGCAAATCGAAATTCTCAAGGCTGAGCCTTTCCTCAACATTTGCTTCCCAACTGAGGCACCACTGAAAGTGTAAGCACCGGGTTACTGATATTCATCAAGGAGAAAATTTTATTTTGAGATAGTAATTGGTAAAATTGTTGAGTGATTAACATGTGGCCACCCAAGTTGTCAGTGATATGTACATATATGTGTAACTTAGCTTATTTAATTCTAATGCCACGTTATTATTTTTATCACTTTGTGGGTGGAGAAGCTGTTCCACAGAGAAGTTTAAGTAACTTGGATAAGGTTAAATAGCTAGAAAGTACTAAACTTGGGCTGTAAACCTAGCTGGCTAAGTCTATAACCCATGTATTTAGCACCTATACTGTATTCCTTTTGGCAAGAACTTAGATTTTCCTATTTACTCTTATAAGCATTTATTACTCCAGTTATTTTTACAAATTGATTAATAGTGACTAACATCTTCTGTAGGAAGAAACTACCCCAGTTTCTTCAAGGGTTTCTTATATTATACCAAATTCTTCAATATTCAGGTCAAAACTAAGCATCAGTCCACATTTGAGCACAGGTGTATTTCAAAAGGATGATTTGTTCATGCATTCTGCTATTATAATGTTGTTAATAAGGCACTGAGTCACCTTAGGCTAGTTAGGCTATTAAGTTCTCACATTATACTCTTTATTCATGATTCTAGGAATGTATTTTTTTTATTTAATTCAACTACTATAAATATTTCACAAAGTGCCTATGAACAAACAGCTCTTCATGCATATGAGGGTGTGTATAAGATGGTAATACTTAAGATGATATGAGAAAATGCACATAGTGAGTTTCACCTAGAGCCCAACACCAAAAACAAGCTTCAGAAATGCAAGCTCTTCTTAACAGCAGCAGTTAACCTGGCTAGAAAGGAGACTGAGGTTAGCCTGGCACAGCTTAATCCGGAGGAACCCATGCAGGGTCTTGGGGAGCACCACTGTCCTTCCTAAGAATTTACACTCTCATTGTATATTGTTGGAGAGACCATCATTTAAATAATCCATTCTACAATTTTGTACAGGGTTTAATGTCAGGCTCTCTGATATATACCCTCAACATTCACTTTTCTCTTCACTGAAAATTTGCTCTCTCTCTCTCCCTCTCTCTCTCTCTCTCCCTCTCTCTCTCTCCCTCTCTCTCTCTCTAGGGGTACTGGAGAGTTAAGTCCCCATGCACCTTGCTAACGTTAACACATGAGCTGTGCCCATAAAAGCTCTGCCCTTGTGTTCTATCGATGTAGTGCTCAATAAAGTGGAAAGAGTTTATTTAGTTTTCCATGAGTTTCAATATAAATCAGCCTCTCAGAGTTTGCCCTCTCTCTCTCCCCCCCTCTCTCTCTCTCCCTCTCTCTCTCCCCCACCCCTCCAATCCCTAAGAGGGAATAGTTGCTGATTTAAAATCCTCATTCTCTGGCTTCTTTACCCTATGATGATGCTCACCTTGCCAGACCACTCTGTGCTTTCTTTCCCCTCCTGTCAGTGATATCCATGCCTCTTAAACTTGTTTGTTCTGCCTCCTTCAGCCTGAAGATCATTGTCTGATGCAGTAGATAGGCACTGTGACAACAGAGTCATTCTGCTTTTTTTTGTCATGTGTTATCACCATCTGTCTTAAACAGAGGACTTCCCCTTCTTGTTTGTTCTTCTTGCTCATGAATGTAACATTAAAAAATTATTTAATAACCTCATGATTAGAAAAAGCATTTCATCACAGCATTAACATATTCAATAACAATAGGCAGAGCAAGGATGCATCTATTTCAAAACTGGCTGTAAATTTTTAGGTTCACAGTTGAATTAATACAGTTATACAATATTGAACTCAGTATAAACCTTATAAGACATAAAATTGAATGAGGCTTTAACCTTTAAAAAAGATCTCTATTTCATTTTAAAATATACTGTTTCATACAGAAAAACTCATTTTTAATGCTACTAAGAGATGTTTGCACGTGTGTCTCTAATCTCTATGTTTCTGATTATTACTAGTTACAGTCGGTTATACTCGGATCCCTGGCACCTGAGTATGGATATAAAGTCATCAGGTAAATTTCAATGGTAATGTTTTTCATCTCTACTAATTAACATGAGCAAAGCAAATTTTTATGCTTCTTCATCAAATATAACTCATTTTTAAAATTTGTTGATTTTATTTGTATTTCATACAGAACATCCCAAACACACACACACACACACACACACACACACACACACACACATACATATATCCACATCAAAATGTTACCCTCCCATTACCTCCCCCTGCACTGGAGCACATATACTCTGTCATCCCTGTTACTTCCCACTGTGTTATTGGCACCCCCAGCCGTTCCCCAGTGTCCATCTGCTGAATCTGGTCAACATACCTAGAGTTCCTTGTTTTAGGAAGGTCAGTTGTTCCTCATCTAGCAGCAATCAATTGCCAATATTCCTTTAGATAAGACTGGGGTCTGCTGTTCATTTTCCCAGTTCTATGCTGGGTTACTGTCTGGGAGTCTCTTGGACCACCCTGGCCAACAACTCAAAGGAAGGTTATCTCCTGTCTGGCATTGTTTCTTGTTATGTAGCCTTTAGCTATACATATGTATTCTTAAAAAATCATATTGATCCCTTAAATCTTTTGTTATACTTTCCTTTTGGGTGTTTAAGACCATACAGTTGGTCCAGATAAACCAATTTATTTTTACTCTTAAGGCTGTTTGACAATCTGTTCCTCAGGGGTCACATAGGCTTTGGAGGAGCTCCTGGCTCCTGTTACCAGTTCCATCTATGTGAAGATAAGTCACTGGTCCTACTTGACCATAGCTGGCTTCACTTGGAAGCATGGAAGAAATGTTTCCTCTCTGTTGACCCTCCTCTTTGTAGACACTGGTGCAAGTTCATTGGTCTCCATGCCTCCTTGATCAAGAGGACAGGTGACTCACCACAGTTACAGGACATTTTGAGAGATGCTCATAGTCCCCTGGAACTAAGTTGACTTGGGAGTGCAAGGATCAAAAACTGTCCTTTATATCCCTCTGATAGAATTAGTATAGGCCTCAAAACATGGCTGTTAAACATCCAAGAAGGTTAGTTCCACCAATCTGGTACTTTTAATTACCATGCGCCATGTAGATAAAGCTTGGGCAAAGGCCAAAGGCTCTCAGATAAACCTTGCCTAGATATATATTATATTCCTTGAGCTAGATGTATGTATATTTTGTCAGCAGGTTGTTGGACTAATATGGTTCCCTCTGTTTTTGTCAAACCTAGCTAAGCATTACTTGTCTCTCACATTGTCTAACCCTTCCATCATAGCTTCCCCTTTAAAGTGACCCCATTTTCCCAAGTTCTCCCTTAATAGTACCCTTCTTCTATGGTCCCCCCTCTCATGAGCTCCTTTCTTTCCCTTTATCCCCAAGGTTCCCCAAGGTTCCCTCTGCCCTCCCCTTAAAATAATCACATTTTTATCTGTATATGCCTTATTAACGCCTGTTTCCTACTGTTCTCTTTCGGATTTGTTCTTTTCCTTTACCTCCCTGGTTCCCTTTCATAATCCTGGTTCCTGTAGTTATGTCTGGATGCATACTCATTTATAAGGATTTGGTGCTAGGATCCACATATGAGAGAGAACATACATTGGGTTTGTTGTTTTTTTTTTTTTTTTCCCTGAGTCTGGGTTACTTCACTTAGTATAACAGTTTCCAGTTCCATCCATTTACCTGCAAATTTCATGATTTCATTTTTCTTTACTGCTGAGGAAAACTCCATAGTATTATCCACTCATCAATTGAGGGACACCTAGGTTGCTTCCATCTCTTAGCTATTGTGAAAAGAGCAGCAACAAACATGGATGTACAAGTGTCTCTGCAATAGGATGCGTTCTTTGGGTATATGCCAAGGAGTGGTACAACTGGGTCAAATGGTAAGTTCATTTGTAGTTTTTTAAGAGTTCTCCACACTGGTTTCCATAGGGGTTGTACAAATTTGCAATTCAACCAGCAGTGGATGAGCGTTCCCCTTTCCCCATATCCTCTCCAACATTTGTTATTATTTGTTCTCTTGATCTTAGCCAGTCTGACTGGGGTAAGATAAAATCTTAAAGTGGTTTTAATTTGCATTTCCCTAATTACTAATGATGTTGAACACCTTTTAAGATGCTTCTTAGCCATCTTTATTTCTTCTTTTTAGAACTCTCTGTTCAGCTCCTTAGCCTATCTTTTAATTGGGTTACTTCCTTTCTTGACTGTTTTTTGAGTTTGTTACATATTAAACCTCTGTCAGATGTGTCACTGGTGAAGATTTTCCCCCATGCTCTGGGTTTTCTCTTCACTACTTGGTTGCCTCTTTTGATGTACAGAAGCTTTTTAGTTTAATGAGGTCCCATTTGTTGATTCTTGTTGTTGATTCGACCTTGTTTCCTGAGCAATTGATGTCCGGTTTAGAAAGTCCTTTTCTACACCCATATCTTGCAGGTTATTGCTAATGTTTTCTTCTAACAGTTTCAGAGTTTCAGGTACATTGAGGTCTTTGATCCATTTGGAGTTGACTTTTGTGCAAGATGAAAGATAGGGGTTTAGTTTCATTCTTCTACTGGTGGAGATCCAGTTTTGCCAGCACCATTTGCTGAACATGCTGTCTTTCCTATAGTGAATGCTCTTGGCCCCTTTGTCAAATATCAGGTGGCTGAAATTGGATGTACTCATATTTGGGTCTTCAATTTTGTTCCATTGATTGACAGGTCTATTTTTGTGTCAGTACCATGTTGTTTTATGACTATAGCTTTGTAATACAATTTAACATCTGGTATAGTAACTCCCCCAACATTGTTCTTAGTGCTCAGGGTTGCTTTAGCTATCCAAAGTCTTTTGTGCTTCCATATGAATCTTAGGATTTTTTTTCAATCCTGTGAAAAATGTCATGGGGACTTTGATTGGCATTGCATTGAATCTATAAATGGCTTTCAGTAGAATGGTCATTTTCACAAGGGTAATTCTTCTAATCCATGAGCATGGGGGGTCCTTCCATCTTCTGATATCTTCTTCAATCTCTTTCTTCAAAGATTTAAAATTTTTATTGTAGAGCTCTTTAATGTCTTTGGTCAGGTTTATTCTGAGATTTTTTTTTCCAGCTATTGTGAAAGGGAATGTTTCCATGTCCTCTTTCTCTGATTTCTCGTTATTGGTATATAGAAAGGCTATAGACTTTTGTAGGTTAATTTTGTAACCTGCCACTTTACCGATGTGTTAATGATTTCTAGGAGTTTTCTGCTACAATTTTTGTCGTCTCTTAGATTTAATAGCATACCGTCTGCAAAAAGTGATAATTTGATCTCTTCTTTTCCATTTATTACTCCTTTAATTTCATTCTTTTGTCTCATTGTTCTTGTAAGTGTTTCAAACACTATGTTAAAAAGGAGTGGAGATAGTGGACAGCCTTGCCTAGCTCCTGATTTTAATAGGAATGCTTTCAGTTTTTCTCCATTTAGAATAATGTTGGCTGTGGATTTGTTGTATATGGCTTTAATTATTTTGAGGCATGTTCCCTTTAGTCCAATTCCCTCTAGGACTTTGAACATTAAGTGCAGGTTGAATTTTGTCAAAGGCTTTCTCTGTCTATTGAGATGACCATGTGGTTCTTGTCTTTATATGATTTCTGACATTTATTGACTTATCTATATTGAACCATCCCTGCATCTCTGGAACAAAGCTGACTTGATCATGGTCGATGATCTTTTTGATGTGTATCTGTATGCGGTTTGAAAATATTTTGTTGAGAATTTTTGCATCTATGTTCATTAAGGATATGGGTCTATAGTTTTCTTTTTTTGGTTGTATCTTTACCTGGCTTTGGTATTAGAGTGATGCTGGCTTCATAGAAGGAATTTGGAAGATCTCCCTCCATTTCTATCTTTTTGAATAAATTAAGTAGTATTGGATGTAGATCTTTAAATGTCTGGTAGAATTTTTCTGTAAATCCATCTGGTCCTGAGCTTTTTTTGTCAGGAGGTTTTGTATTACTGTTTCAATTTCCTTATGTGTTATGGGTCTGTTTAAGCTGTTAATCTCTTCTTCGTTTAGTTTTGGTGGTTCTCATGCTTTTAGATACCCATCCATTTCTTTGAAGTTTTAAAATTTAGTAGCATATAGGTTTTTAAAGTATTCCCTGATAATATTCGGATCTTTTTGGTGTCTGTTGTGATGTTTCCCCTTTCATCTCTGATTTTGTTGATTTGGAGATGCTCTTTCTTTCTTTTGGTTAATTGGGCTAGTGGTCTATCAATATTGTTTATCTTTTCAAAGAACCAGCTCTTGGATTCATTGATTCTTTGTATTGCTTTCTTTGTTTCTATTTCATTAATTTCTCCTCTGATTTTTATTTCTTCTTGTCTGCAGAGCTTGGGTTTCATTTGTTGTTGCTTTTCAAGTGTCTTGAGTTGCAATGTTAAGTCATTTATTTGTGTTCTTTCTGATTTTTTAATGTAGACACTTAGAGCTGTAAAGTTCCCTCTACAGACTGTTTTCAATGTGTTCCAGAGGTTTTGTTGTTGTATTGTCCTTTTCATTTAGTTCCAGGAATACTTTTATTTCTTTCTTACTTTCTCCTTTGACCCATTCATCATTCAGGAGTGTGTTGCTTAATCTCCATGTGTTCATGTAGTTACTAGGGCTTCTTTTGGTGTTGATTTTAAGCTTTATTGCATTGTGGTCTGATAGAATGTGTGGAATTATTTCAATCTTTTTGTATTTGTTGAGGTTTGTTTTGTGCCCCAGTATATGGTTGATTTTGGAGAAAGTTCCATGGGTCACTGAATAGAAAGTATATTCTTTCGTGCTTGGGTGGAATATTTTGTAGATGTCTCTTAGACCCATTTGATGTATGGTATTGTTTAATTCAGATGTATCTCTGTTAAATGTCTCTCCTGTTGACCTATCTAATAGAGAAAATGGGGTGTTGAAGTCCCCCACTATTATTGAGTTGGGATTAATTTGGGTCTTAAAGTCTTGCAGTACTGTTTTTATGAAGTTGTGTGTACCAGATTTTGGTGAATATATGTTCATGGTTGTAATATCTTCTTGGTCAATTGTTGCTTTGATCAGAATGCAGTGGCCCTCTTTATCTCTTCTGATTAGTTTTAAAGTCTATTTTCACAGATATTAGAATTGCAACACCTCCCTTATTCTTAGTACCATTCTCTTGGTATATTTTTTTCCGTAAGGTAGTGCCTGTCCTTGAAAGTGAGATGAGTTTCTTGCAGACAACAAAAAGATGGGTTTTGTTTCTTAATCCATTCAATTAGTCTGTGTCTTTTGACTGGGGAGTTCAGTCCATTGATATTTAAAGTTATTAATGAAAAATATGTATTGATTCCTGTCATTTTTTTTCTGTTCCCATTCTTAGTATAGCTGTGTATTTCCACAGTTATACCTTCATTGAGTTTATTTCCATAATCCCTTGGGTATAGTCGTTCCTTTCTTCAGCTCTTTCTATTGCTTCAAGAACTCTCCAAAGGGCTGGTTTTTGTGGACATGAATTCTTTCAGCCTATTTATGTCATGGAAGATTTTTCTTTCCCCTTCAACTATAATAGACATTTTTAGAGTAATCTGGGTTGGCATCTGTCGTCATTTAGAACTGGGAATACTTTGATACAGGTTCTTCTGGCTTTCATAGTTTGCACTGAAACGTCAGCTGTAATTCTGATGGGTTTTCCTTTATATGTGACTTCTTGTTTTATTTTTGCAGCTTTCAGTATTCTCTCTTTGTTCTGTATGTTTAGTGTTTTTACTATGATGTGCTCTGGAGAGTTTCTTTTCGGGTCCTTCCTATTTCATGTTCTATATACTTCTTGTATTTGTATGGGCATGTCTTTCCTTAATTTTGGAAATTTTTCTTCTGCAATCCTGCTGAAGATCTGGTACCTTATCCTGAGATTCTTCTCCTTCCTGTATGCCTATTATTGGTGTTTGGTCTTTTTATAGTGTCACACAATTCCTGCATATTCCATTCTTGTGTTTTCTTAAATTTTTCATAATGTTTGCTTGAGTGGTCTAATTCATCCACTTTATCTTCAAGTCCTGATATTCTGTTTTCCATCTCATTCATCCTATTGGTGACGTTTTCTCCTGTCATTTCTAAATGGCTTACTGAGTGTTTCACTTCCTTCTTCATTTCAGCCTGAGTATTCAATATTTCTAATGCCTTTCTGAATTCATTCAGAAGTTTATCCCTATCTTCCTTCAGTTCTTTGATTTCTTTGCTTGTGTGGTCTTTAAATTCACTGAATTCTTTTATCATGTTTATAATTGTTCTTTTGAGTTCCATGTCCTATGTTATCTCTAGGGAGTTCTCACTGTACTCTTCTATGGCACTGTTGGTGCTTGGTGGGTATATATTATTTTGGTTTTTCATGTTATTATTTTTTCACTGTGACTGACATGTGGATTTCTTTTTTAGTGTCTGATTCTTGTGTGAGACTCCAACCTTCCTTTGTTGAGTTTAGTATGCTTCTTTTTGTAAACTTTATTTGCCTTTTTGGTTTACTTGTTGGGTATGAAAAGCGGGTTGGTCTAAGCTTCAGGTTATCTCTTCTGATTTTATTTTGGAGTGCCCAAATTGCTTTCCTCTTCAGGAGCTCCCACAGAGGCCCAAGTCAGATGAGGATCAGATACTCTCAGGCTTTCTCCTAAGGTCTGGATCCTTCCAGGAAAGATGCTGCCCTCAGGAATTTGGGGGCTGGCCTGGCCTGGAAGCAGGGCTCAGAAAGATGCTGGTTCTGGGAAGCTGGTGGCTGTGCCACTCAGGGATGCAAAGAGAGGTGGGGGCAGGAAGAGGCCGTGACTACTGGGAGGAATTGGGTTGGTCTGGATACAAAGAATCAGGAAGCAGTGGGGATTCTGGGCCAAGAGGTCAGTCCAGGGGTCTGGGGTGCCAAGACAAGGAATGGGCCCGTACCCAGACTAGGAGGAGAACTGGGAGTGTGAATAGGGCTGGAGGAGTCAAGGCACGGTGGGAATCATGGGCCTTATCCAGGAAAGATGCTGGCACTAGGAAGTTTGTGGCTGTGATGCCTAGGGATGCAAAGAAGATGAACGTAACTTTTAAAGTCCTTTTTCCTTGTTTTTTTCATGTAAACCCGAGTTTTTTGTCTTGGACTATTCTTTAAGGCTCATACAAGTATTTTAAATTCACCTTTGATTGTCTGTTCTTCTTATGCTTTCATTCCTTCGGCTCTTGTTTTGTTTTTAATCATGTTCTAATATTTCTAATCTAAACTAATATTTGAACTAGTTTCTCCAAAAATTATCTCTTAAGATCTAGAATAAATTTAAAATTAAGGCACAATGTGCGACCATATAGAAGTTGAAAGTATCTTCAGTTTAAAATTTCCTGCCAGCCATGTCTCAGTTTTTGGTGAATTGAGAAAATCAGCTGTTACATTGGTTTTCTATGCTTGGATTGGAATGTACACCATTAGGTCTCCTTGTTCCCAGATCTGTGGACTTGAACTAGAATTATGTATATATACACACACACACACACACATACAAACACACACACATATGCACGCATGCATGCACACAGAAAGGGAGAGAGACAGAGAGACAGAGACAGAGAGAGAAGGGCAGGTGTGAATGTTGAGCTGAGATAAGAGCAGTGATCTTTCTTTTGGTAAAAATAAGAAAGGAAGCAAATAAATGTAAGCAGACATAGAAAGATCTATGGTCTGTTTGGTTGACGAAGTAGTATTTGTTAGTGTGGAAGCGGATTAGAGAAGGTGGGAGAGAGGATGTTGGAGATTGAAATGCTCCTATTTAGGCTCGGCATAGGCATGTTTGTCTACTTTTGTGAGCTATGGTTCCAATGACAATTTACTTTTCAGAGGGCTCATGGAATTTTCATCCACTTGGGTTTATCGCATACCAGTGACGGTATTGCCTGAAGACACAGAAACCATATCCCCAGACCAAGCTGTCTGGTCTCTCTACAGGGAAAAGGGAGTCTCTGGCACACAGAGGAAAAGTTACTCGGGGCAGGCAACTAGCAGTGGCAGGATCTTCATTCCTGGTACCATCTAGTCCCCCAGATTTGGTAGATGGCAGACATGTGTAAGTCAAATTCACTGCTAGGTGGTGCACGTGACATCCAATCCCCTCCTCCTACTCTCCTTGCAACAGCCCGAGGAAAAAATTCTCCAAACCCCAGTTTGAAGAATTTTTTAACGAGTTTATTGGACTTGCTAACTGAGCTTGGGGTGAGCATTTACTTACAGACAAGTGGGCACCCCCCCCAAGTCATGGCCGATGCTGAAAGTCCACACCCAGACATAAGTCCTGTGGTTCCAAACAGCCTTACAAAATGGCCAGAGACCAGCCTCATGATTTTCTCAGCTTTTATACACTCAGCCCATCCCCTGCAAGTGGCTATGGTCAACAGGTTGGCTGGAAGAGGGAAAGGGAGTGGCTTCTTTGCAGAGCATGGGAAGGAGGGGGGTCCATGGCTTATCACAGCGTCAGAGGAACATCTTCCAGGTCACAGCAACCCACAAATCAAGAGGTATTAAAACACAGTTAGACTTGAGGTAATCAAACTGAAATCCCAGGAATGGTCAGCAGTTCTTCCCACTGTTAACCAGAAGTGACTTGACTGAGAATCTATGAAGCATAAGATTCGGTGTCAACACTTGCCTTGGGACCTAGACCTTGGAACTTAGCCCTTCACATAGTCACGCTTTATTTTTTATATGAAACTTTGCCACAGTAGCCTATTCAAACTATGATTAGTTAAGATTATACCTGGTTTTTCTCTGACTATTCCTCTACCCTATTCCCTCAAGAAATTGCACCAGGAACTTTTGAGGTCTGGCTAAGGGGAAGTTGTGCTAAGGATAATCTTATGTTGTCTAGAGTTATGCCTGCAGGTAGTAAAGTTATTATTCATCCTTCTTGCAAGGGGCAGCTTCTGGGAAACTTGCCCTGTGACACAAAAGTTTAGGCTGTCTCACAGTAAGAACGTGACTAATTCAGTCAGTATTGTCTAGAAAGGAGAAATGGTACTTGAAATTTATGGCGCCAGATATGAGTCCATGGAAAAGTTTTCTGGTCACCAAACAGGTAATATCTAGAATTTACTTACCTAAATAATCCAGCAATTTTAGCTACTACTTGAATACTGAAGACATAAAGTGCCTGTTTAAAACAGATTTCGCTTGTTATATATATTCAATAATATGAAATATATAATGATAGATGATCCATAGTTTTTAGATGAAAATTCTATGACATAGGATTTATCAAAACTTGTATATGGACAACAGAAGCTGAAAACTAGAGTACCAAAGAGTAAGTGCGCTGAAGCATGATGTCACAAGTTCTCTGTGTAGCAATTCCCAGTGGGAAAACTACAAATGCTGGGAACCAGCAGCACAAACACTGAGTCATCTTTCCAGTCTTCATTTCATGAAGATTCTTGCAAAATCATTGTCACGTAGAAGGCAATATCAGAGTTTACTGCCAGAATGTTTAAAGCAGTTGATTGATAAAATAGTGCGTCTCTTTTGGAGGGTTTGGTAATGTTTACAGTATTTGGCAGCTTTTGAAAACTGTAAACTGTTGTGGCTTCTTTTCTCATTCTAAAGAAATATCTTTTAATCTAATTTCGTATGAGTAATTTTGAAACCTGGATCCAGTCCTACTTTCTTCCCACTTTTACTTTCATGTCTGATCTACATGAAAGTCCCATTCTTCCCACCATGAAGCGTATGTTAAATCTTACTAGTCCTTTGGATCCATACTGCCACCTCTGCTGTGGGAACTCATTTTGCCTCTCTGTCCTAGCAGAAAAGTTTTAATTTCATGTAACCAAATCTTTTGCATTTTCTACATGTTTTCAAAACTTTACTGAGTGGCTTTGGAAGGTTTCAGTTTTTGAAGGCTTTTAATTTTCTTCTAATATTTATCTTATGTTTTTTTACAATTATATCTTTATTCCAAGTAGTAATCATTTAAATTTATTTTAGATAACTGACTAGTAATGATAACATGTAAGAGAAGAAATTTTTTCCTACCAGATCAAAATGTCAACTCTATTATTTTATTTATTTCATATTTTATTTTATATCAATTATCTGTTTGCTATATTATTATATAGTATCTTGTAAAAATAAATTCATAGTACTTTTAATGTGTGATAAAGTCCATCCTTGATATTATTTTTCATGTGGAAATTTATTGCACATACTTTTTCTATATAAATTTAAGACTTATTTGATCAGTTTGAAAAAGCAGAAATCTCTGTTGGTATTCTGATTAGAACCGCAATAAATTTATGTATTAATATAAGAAACATTATCTTTCCATGTTTTAGGTCTTTTGATAAAATGTTATCATTTCTTCATTTAGACTTAATTCCTGTCTTCTTAGATTTATTTTCAGTAATTTATCTTTTTTATTATACTTATGATGGGATATTTTCCCATTCCAATTTCTAATTGCATAATATTAATAGAAAGAAAAGCTATTAATTTTGTATCCGGCTTGCTTTGTGAACAAATTCTTATTAACTGTAAAAGATTTTTTAGTAGATTATCTTGCATTTTCTAAGTATATAATCATATTGAACTTAAAGACAGGATTATCTTTTATTTTTCATATTTAAACCGTTTCTTTTAATTTTTGGTCTTACAATGTCTACAATTTTTCTAAGTATAATCACAGTGTCAAGAATACTATCTTGCTAGGGAAGCCATAAAAATACTTGTGATATAATGTAGTTCCTGGGTTTAGATAGAGAATCTTTTAAGATCCTGCCTGAATGGTTCTGGGAATGATTTATATCCTCAAAAATTTCTATTTTGAATATCTAACCCTCACATGATTGGATAGTGTGCTGGATAGCTTTAGTGTCAACTTGACACACCTGGGTTGAGGGAGCCTCAATCGGGGAATTGCCTCTATTGGACTGGCCTGTGGCTATGTCTGAGGGGCATCTTCTTGATGAGTGATGTGGGAGGGCCCAGCCCACTGTGGGTGGTGCCACCCCTGGGCAGGTGGGCCTGTGTTGCATAAGAAAGCAGGCTGAGCAGGAGCCAAGGGAGCAAGCCTGTAAGCAGCATTTCTCCATGGCCTGTGCTCCAGCTCCTGCCTCCAGGTTCCTGCCCTGAGTTCCTACCTTGGGCTCCCTGATGAACTGCATGTGACCTGGGAGATGTAAGACAAATAAACCCTTTCCTCCCCAAGTTGGTACTGGTCAGAGTGTTTTGTCACAGCAATGAAGAATCAAACCATGACAGATATTGAGATTTTAAGGGTATGGTTAAGTTTACATACATTCATAGAGAGTATCAGTGTCTAATGGGACTTTAAATCAAAGCTCTCTTACTTTCCTTCATGTGTGACCCAACCAGAGGGTGGCCACATGCAAGCCAGGAAGGGTCCCTCACCAGAATCTGACCACTTTGGTACCCTGACTCAGGTTTTCAGCTTTCAGAAAATGACAAACTATATTTGTTAATTACACTATTCATTCTATAGCAGAACTGACTAATAAAGTCACCCTCCCCAAGCTGAGAGTTTGTTGGTAAATATAATCATATAAAGCCATAAATTATGAGATAGTCATGACATTGCCATCTAACCCAGTGGTTCTCAACCCCATGCTTTTATCTCTTAAGGAACATTTAGTGACACATAGAGACAATTCTGGTTGTCAGAGATAGGTGGGGAAAGTGGGAGATGAAGGGAGGAGCTGTGACTACTGGCATTTAGTGGTAAAGGCCAAGTGTATTGTTAAATTTCCTACAATGGAGGAACAGCTCCTCACGACAAATATCTTTGCTTTCAAAGGTCAGTAGTGCCAAAGATGAGAAATTGTCTCATCAAAGCTCCAAAAAGCCTCTGTCAATGGAGTACTAGGTTTATTATCTGAAATGTGTCTCAAAGGTTCACATGTTGAAGACTTAATTCTCAATGCAGCAGTATTCAGAGGTGGGGCTTTAGGGAACTCATTGGATCATGAAGGCTCTGACCTCATTGGTAGAATTCATTGACAGGTTCATAATCTGATGGGCTACTGGGAGGGATTTAAGGAGAGATAAGATAGGATTTAGTTGTAGGGATGGGTCCTTAGGGGCATGTTTGGGTCTGTATCTTGATCCTGATCTCTTTCTCTCTGCATCCTGGTCACCATGAAATGAGCAGCTTTCCTCTTGCATGTCCTAGCCCCCTATGTCTGCCTCATCACAGACCCAGAAATACCGGAGCCAAGTGATGATGGACTAAACCTCTGAAACTGAAAATAAGTCTTTCCCCCTTTAAGTGGCTTGTCTCACATATTTTGTTTACAGTGATAGGAAGGTGACTAACACAAAGTGGAAAAGAGAAGAGGGAGCTCAAAACCTAACCATAAAATGCCCCAGCCCGTTTGAGGAGGTGTGCCTGGCCCAGCTCAGAGACACAAAGAGTTGGCCCTTGGTGGCCATGTTGCCCCACAGCAGGTAGTGGGACTTCCAGCTCTACTGGATCATGGTGTGGAGGGAAGTAATGAGGCTTAGCATTGAGCCACATTCAGCAGTGCTGAAGGTCGCAAGACCTGTCAGCTTGGCAGGTCCACAGACTTGTAGGCAACATCTCCTCTTGGGGCTTCTGACACACACTGGTGAGTTTTCTTTTTTTTCCCCCGATTTACTTAGGAATCACTGATGAATTTTATCAATTATTGATTTTCTTAGGAACGATCATTGATCAAATCATATGGTTTATTTTTTCTCATGCTTGGTGATTTGGATTCTCTGGATAGAGCCTTTATTTCAAAGAGCACAACACAGTGTATGTGCGTGCATGCGTGTGTGTGTATGTGTGTGTGTGTGTGTGTGTGTGTGTGCGCGCGCATGCTTATTACCAGAAGTGGGCCTTGAGCAAGTGTGGTAGAGCTACCCCAAAGCTATACTCCCAGCTCCAAAATGTTTTGTTTGCTGCCTTTACTGTTTTTTTATAACACTATTTTAACCTTATTTGGAGGTTTTCATGCTTTTCTTGAGTAGAATTAGTGGACTAAAAGCAATTGTAAATTCATTAGTGGTGAGAAAGAATTCATCTCTAACATCATTCTTCTAAATGACTGATCTTTAGCCATTGTGATTTGTTCCATATTTCTCTTGTTGAGCCATTTTGGGTCATTTTTAGTCTTTAATAGCTTTTTGATAGGTTTTAACTCCTCAAGTACATAATCTAGTGGCTAATCTTTTTAAAACTGAAGTTAAATCATGTCACCACTTCTCTTAAACCTAACTAATAAAATAATGTAAAATGTAACCTCTTTAACTGTGCTTACAAGACACCTAATGATCTGTCTTGCCCATTAAACTCACTCTTTCTTTCGCCATCACATCTCAGCCACACAAGGAGACTGCCCATTCCTCAGAAGCAGATGTCTTTCCTCATGCTGTCCCTTCAGGCTTTTCTGGCTTCAGAACTCAGGTTTCAAAATTGGCCACTTAAGGAGCATTCTCTGACTATCTGAATAAAATTTCTCCAGTAAAGTAGTAGAGACTTTCTCTTCTACCAGTCATGAGGCTTTATGTAGTGGTCAGAAGCTGCTCAAACATATTTTACTCTCAAGGGAAAACTCATGAAAGTAGATAACACAAGGGAATTATCCACTCTCCTCATCTTACTTTGCACAAGGCTTCTGAGCCCAAAGGCTATAATATAACCTAAAATTAATTCCCTAAAAGCAATTTGTGCCACTATGAACTTCTTAATTCCTTTAGAGCTCTGAAAATAAGTTTATATCTAATTATGTATAAATTCAAAGAATACTTTAGAATATAGCCACACAAAAATTAGTATGCATAAAAGAACACTAATGTTGAAAAATGAGGGGAAGAGAAACTATATTTTCTTTATCAAGGTATCAAGTACTTAAAAAATTTAGTCTCTCCAAATGGCTTGCTGAGCGATATTATTTGGCAAGATAATTCTCAATCTGGCTTATGTTGCCTGTTGTAATGTTACTAAGCCCAGCATTTTAACATTTTTTGAACATTTTCCCAAGATATTTAATGGTAGACGCATCTTTCTAAAAATTCAGTCAATAAAGTGCACGTGTAGAAAAAAACGGGCTAGTAAAGGAATGCTAAAAAAATAAAAAATGGATGAAGAAAATGAAATGAAAACCCAATGAGGAAATGAATCCACTTGTCATTATTAAGGGATGACAATTCCTTTGAAAAAGATTCATTTACTTATTTGTCTCCTGAAAGTATTATCAAATTCAATAAATGTATGTCTCTTCCCACTACTCAAAAATAATTGAAAATAGAAATGGTCCTGGACATCAGACTGTCAAATACAAATGTCAAGTCCAAAATAAGAAAGTGACAGGGTAGATGGTGCTGAGAGCCAGTGTCTGGCTGTGCATTATCGGTGGGGATATCAGTTGTTAGCATCTCTATCAACTAAATACTAATGCTTTGAGGTTTCCTGAGGGTGAATGATGAAGAATTTGATGCCGGCTTCCTTTTATTGACACCTTAGATAAGGCAATACTTTTGCTTTTAAAATGATGAAATCTGTGTCTGAGTGATCTTCAAAAGAGGAAGAGTTATCTGCAACAGATGCTGTCCTACTAACTCAGAATCATTCTTGGGAGTTGTCAAGTTGTTCCTCTAAAAATATCAAGTAGATGAGATAAAAGCAAATGTTTTTGCTATCAAGATATAGACATTTGGTCAGAGCAATAAAATAGCCTCAAATGCCAAAAAAACAAAAATAAAATAAAATAATAAAGAAAATGTGGAATGAATAACTTCCATAGTTATGGAAATAATTTGACTGTGTCTTATTACATGATAAAAATTGACAGGAATCCTAAGCATGCACAGATGGAAGACCTATGCCAACAGCTCACAGAACAGAGTCATGGTTAGAGGCCTGTTATAGCCATGCTGTAGCCAGAAATCTGTTTCAAAACAATTATATTGTATATAAAATGTGTATATACTGTATATATGTGTGGCTAGCTTGCTGATGGTGGTGATCAGTTTGCTAGTAAGCAATACAGATTCTCTTACAGTAAATGTTACATATTTGAATGATGGTTGAATTGGGTTAATCTAGGAGCATAACTTCCTATCTCTTCATGGTTAATAGGCCTTTGGATAAAGGGATAAACCCCTACATGAACATAATGTATCAAAAGGACATTCACAGTTTTCTCCTGCCACACAAACTGTTATTTTCTTTGGCTAAAATTTTGATTATTAAAATTTCAGAAGATACGAATAAAAATCCCACAAAATGTGTATTATGAAGTTCTTAATTATGTGATTTAGTCAGTTAGAAGAGGTTGATGGTAGAATGATGTGCTGGGTAGATTCAGTTCTCAACTTGGCACACTTGGAAAGAGGGGATCTCCTTGGGGAATTTCCTCTATTAGATTGGCCTGTGGGCATGTCTGTGAGCTGTTTTTTTGATTGTTGAGAGATATGGGAGGGTGCAGCTCACTGTGGTGGTACCACCCCTGGGCAGGTGGTCCTGGGTTGTAAAAGAAAGCAGGCTGAGCACAGGCCATGGGAGCAAGCCAGTAAGCAGTGTTCTTCCAAGGTCTGTTTTTCAGTTCCTCCTTCCAGGTTCCTGCCCTGAGCTCCTGCCCTGGCTCCCCTCCATGATGAACTGTAAACTGTAAGGTGAAATAACCCCTTTCCTTGCCAATCTGTCATGCCATAGTAATAGAGAAGTAAGCCAGGAGAAATGGTTAGATAGGAGGGGGAAGCTAGGAAGAAAATAAGGGAAAAGTGATATCGCTGTAGGTTATCACAATGCTGTGAAATAAAGTGGACTAGCCTGGGGAGCCTGGCTTTAATTCTTGGTTCCTTAACTACCAGCTGCAAGACAATGAGAAAGATTCTTAATCAATTAGTTTCATATTTGTAACATTAGGCTAATGAACTGGCACAGGGAGGTAGTAAGAGGTAAATGAAATGATGGCTACAGCATGCTGATGCAGGATGGTGACAGAGTAACTTTCAAGACACTGCAGAGGTTAAGTGTTTACTTCCAGGTGCTTTTATATGCCATCTCATTTTATCCTTACACATGTGATTCCTGGACTTTACTATAAATTGGGATCATCTTCCAAAACTCAAGCCTTATTGATGCCTATCTATTCTCACCAGACTCTGAAATTCGACCTATACTTTGGAACTTTAAAAGATCTCCATGTCAGGCTGGTGAGATGGCTTGGCAGGTTAAGGTGCTTGTGGCCAAACCTTAAAACCTGAGTTAGATCTCTGGGATCCACATGGTAGAAGGAGAGGACTGACCCCCAGAAGTTGTCCTCTGAACATACACACACACACACACACACACACACACACACACACAAAAGATTTTTTAAAAGCCAGGAAGGAAGAAAAGAAGAAAAGAAAGCAAAACTTACTAAAATTTAAGATCTGTAGGTGATTCTAACATTCAGCAGTTTAGGAACCTTAGGACAATCCAATGAGCTAAGAATTAGTATACCATTTAGAGTTAAGGAAATAGAACCAGGAGACTGGTTCACTCAGGATCACATGGCTAGTGACTGACATGGGGAAACTGGTCTTAGTATATACTTTTATGAAAACAGTGGATCAGAAAAAAATTTTAATGAGCTACAAAATGGCATGCAGAATATAAAGCTGTTTTTATATAAGTTAATGGTATAAAGAATATAAATATGTATATCAATTATATTTGGCAAAAGACTTTGAAATATGATTTAAAGTAAATTTACTTGATTTTATTTTATGTGGGTTTTTTGTATTGTAATGATATTTCTACATGTTTGGTAAAGAATACATATTTCGTTCTTAATAAGGAGGAAATAAAGCACAAATGTCATTTCTTTTAAAATTCAGAAATCTGGGGAGTAAATAGGTTCATTAATTCAAGAATGAACACCTTTAATTTGAGGGTCAGGAGACTACTCACTTGACAATATGGGAAAGGTAGAGGATATATAGTTGTGAAATCTGGGATGGGGGAGGACTAGCTATCTAATCTTGAAACTCCTGTTAGAGAGATTTAAATGACAATAGGTTTTCTATCAGTCATAAATTAGTAAAGAGCTTAAGTCTTTTTTTACTGTCTGATACCCAGAGTCAGATCCTTTCCATTTGCTTTGTTGCCATCTTAGCTTAGTTCTGAGCTCACGAGCTCATGACTTGAACACTCTCATAGCATTTAAATTAAGTTCCTATAGCTGTCTATCTATATTTTAAGGCAGTCTATGCATGTCTGAAATAGTATTCATAAAGCTCCATTAAACTTTCTGCCTGAAAATAATGGCTAAGTCTGGAGAGATGTTGGTTCAGTGAGTAAAGGGCCTGTCACATAAGCACAAGGACCTGAACTTGGAGACCCAGCATGCACATAAAAGACAGGCATGGTGATGCATGCCTGGAATCCAAATGCTGGGGAGGCTGAGACAGGAGGATCCCTGGGGCTTGCTGGCCAGCCAGTCTAGCCAGTTTGGAAAGCTCCAGGTTCAGTAAAAGATCCTGCTTCAAAAAATAAGGTGGAGAGCAACTGAGGAAGGTACCCAATGTACTACACGCACGACACACATGTATGTGTACTACACACACACACACACACACACACACAGAGCAGTGACTTCCCATTGGCTACTGAATGGAAGTTCAAGTTTCTTAGGTGAGAACTCCAGACTTTCCATAAGCTGACCCCGTTTTATTTGTCTTTTTCACCTTGCCCTTCCTGTCAAATGTGATTATTTGCTCAAACATCATTTATTTATTCACTGCAAGCCCTTTACATATGTCTCTCCCTCTGCTTCAGATGTCCCCCTGCGTGTTCACCTTTCCAAATTCTGCATGTTCTCTGCAATTCAGTTCAAATGCTAAGTCTTTCATGCAAGATCCCTGGAGTGGTACATCTTCATGCAAATTTCCCACTTGTGTTTAGCAGTCTTACAGCATTTATCCCTACCTGAAATGTGACTTGCTACTCACTGAACAACAGATAACACCTATAATGCTCACATACACAAAAGTATGAGAGATAAATAATATACTTTTAATTAAGAGAATGTATAGTCTGGGATCATATGATTTTCAAATGGCATAGATCAGAAATGAATTCATTACCTTTCAAGAAAAGGATGTGAGTTTTGAAGAAATTCTTTCTATTAAAATTGTAATAAAATACATATAATTGACCATCTTAAACAATTTAAGTATGCAGTTCTCAGACATTAAATATATTCTCATTGTTTGGCAACCACCGCCAACATCCATTTCCAGAATATTTTTCATCTTGCCAAACTGAAACTCTGTACCCATTCAACAATAATTACTGCCCCCCATTTCTTCTTCCTCTGACCCTGCAACAAGCATTCTTCCTGTTTCTGAATCTGACATGTCTAGGAACTTTACCCAGGTGGAATCACACAGCATTTCTCCTTTTGTGGCTAGCTTAGTAGTTCATTAGCATAGTGTCAAGATTTTTCCACACTGGAGTATATATCAGAATTTCCTTCCCAACATCAAGCCATACTTCATTGTATGTATATATTACATTTTGTTTATCTACCCATCTGTTGATGGTCACTTGGTTTGTTCCTACATTTTTCCAATTATGAATAAGGTTGCTATGAACATAAGTGAGCAAATATCTGCAAAAGTCCCTTTCTTCAGTTCCTTTGGACATATAACCCAAAGTGGAATTACTGCATCATATGGTAACCCTATTTTTTACTTTGTGAAGACTGCCACACTGTTTCCATAGTGGCTACCCATTAATAGGATGTAGTTTCTTCACATCCTTCCCCTGAGCATGTGTGTGTGTGTGTGTGTGTGTGTGTGTGTGTGCACATGTTCCTGGAAATAGCTATCTCAATACACCTGAAGTGAATCTTTTTGCTACTTTGGATTTAAAACGGGAGTTACTAGGACTGGAGAGACTGCTCAGTGGTTAAGAGCACTGTCTGGTCTTACAGAGGACCCAGGTTAGATTCCCAGCCCCCACATGGCAGCTAACAACCATAACTCCAGTTCCAAGAGATCCAACACTTTCTTCTGACCTCTGTGGGCATCACACGACACAGGCGCACTTGCACAAAGCAGACGATACACTTGTCCACATAAAAATAATAAGTAAAAATAAATAAAACAGGAGTTACCAACTCATAATTATAGAAGCTGAGGAGGTAACAAACTAGTGATGTGGGCCTTATTATGAAGATCTGTAGCAATGGGCACTGAGCATTGGGGTCTAGAGATAATAGGAAGTGGCTGTTATTATGGTCTGTTGAAGTCCAATGCCTTCCCTAATCAGACAGTTGCTACTTAGCTCTATATAACTGGGTTGTGGTAGATCATAATATTTACATGAAACCTTCTGTTTTTTAAGCATTGAGTAATAGATTCATGTTCAGAACTAATTACAACCCAATATTCCTTAGGCAACTAGATATGGTTTAAAAAGATGCCAACACAGGTCCTGAGGTATAAATGGAGCTCTTCTTATACAGAGGGTACGAATCCAGTGGGAAAGAAAACAGATATTCTGAATGCTAAAACTGTGTGTCTAGAACATCCTGATATGGCCAGTGGGAGCTGATGGCTAAGAGTCTGATACTCTGGGCTCCTGCTGAGGATTTCTCATTTCCCATGCACTGAAGGTTATCGCTTCATTGAGGTTCTGTGATTCAGACACTACTGCTGGTCAAGAGTGCTATGATATTCAGTTGCAGTTGTCAGCCTGGGGAGACAGTATAAAGCAGATTAAGAGTTTTCTCTCCTGAAAAACATATGTGACCCTTGAAAACAAGCCAAGGAAGCTGTGCAATATGTGTGGACACTGGGGACCATGACAATATGGTCTACCATTCAGTCCTAGAAATACAGGATGTCCATTAGTTATATACAGAACTGTATAGAGAACAGCAAGCAAACTGTTTTTCCAGTTAAGTGCTGAATGGCAAATATTTTAATCTTAGTGGGTCACACTCATCTCTCTCACATATTCTTGTGTTTTGTGTAACACAATAAAAATATTAAAAATATTCATTTTCTTAGTTCATGGGTCATATAAAATTAGATTCTTTGTAACTCCCATAGTATTTAGCACAGTGCCTTGTAAGTGACCAATATACTCTGGTTATCAAGTGAACTCACAGCTAACAAAGGAGTTTTCAGATATGTTAAGCAATGTGGTGATATCCTGAGTCAGGTATAGGATTAGTCTTTTTAGTTTTCTCCAAACGTATAGAGTCTATAACTCATCAGAGACAGCAGACTCACTATGGCCTAACAGTACAGGAGAGAGCTTGGAGTTCTAGACAAGAGGCAAAAGGGAACAAGGACCATTTTCTTTTTTACCTGTGATTCTGTAAAATGTAGGTGACAGGATATCTCAATAGCACCTGAATTGCTTAAAAAGAATAAATATGATATGCATTGAGACCCTGTAATAACAGCTATTTGAGTTTTTAAAAAATATTCCCAATCCAGTGCATAACCCTTGGTGTGACTTTCCTAAGAATCAATGCATCATTTTCCCAGTGAACACACTCTTTGTCTATATTTCTCTGTGAAACGACCACTTTAAAGTGTTCCTAGGTTTCTGGTATAAGATGCACAACTTCAGCAAAGGTTTGAGGGCAGAGGTGTGTCTCTAGGTTGGTAAATTATTTTCCACTTACTAAACTTCCTTTATTTGGTTTTATGCTTATAATGCCCTGTGCGACTCCCAGGCTACTATGTGGTAGAGGTGAATTAGCATTGCCAGGTCTCCAGGATACCATTGTTTACACTGTTCTGACCATAGTTAACTATGTGTCAGCAGAGGAGACAGCTCAGAGTGCAAAACAAGGAACCCTAAAGAGTGTCTAACTTAAATATTCCATTATCTGCACACAGAGTGATAATGGGACTATACAAGAAATTACTCCTTTAGATTAGAGCACGGAAGCTACCAGGGAATCTACAGAAAACAGAACACCTTGGAAGAAGTAATGATGCACCAATTAAGCCATTATCAGTGATTAGGAACTCACAAGGGCTCCATTTTTCAGTCCACTAAGCTGCTGGTCTGAAGAAGGGAAAGTCTTCAAAGCACAAGATTTGACAATAGAAATGCTATGATGACCCAGCCTTGTAGAGACATTAGGCCTGGGGAGGATGGAAATGGGGGTTCTGGGAAGTGAAGGGAGGCATGAGTAAGGAAGACTAGAAAATATGTGCTGAGAGAAACAAGAGCTCGCAAAATCCATGCAATTCTTATGTTTCTTAAAAAGCTGACAACTCAACCTTGGTGTCCTACATGCCAGTATCTGTATTTGTGTACATAATTCCCTAAAGCGTCTAGAAAGCTCAGATATGAAACAAGTGGTTCCTTAATAAATAAAATCCTTTAGAGGACCTATTGAAGGTATTAATTATTAAGACAAGGGGATTGGAAGTTGATGCTGTGAACATACATGATGTGCTCATGCATTCTTGTTACTTTATCTTTCAAAGAGGCAGCCATTCCCTCACTACAAATGAGAAAATTCTACCTGCTTTTCCACTGCACCTCCACCCCAAGTTTTTTCACTGTGTAAAAAAAGGAAATTTCCATCTTCATGGAAACCATGCCAAATCCTGAAAGACAAGGCAGGTAATTTCTGCCACTGCAGACAAATTCATTCTTAAAGACAGAATACTTAGAGTTTCTTTTTCTTTCTTTTTTTTTTTTTTTTTTTTTTTTTTTTTTTTTTTTGTAGCCCTGGCTGGCCTTGAACTCACAGAGATCTGCCTGCTTCTACCTCCGAAGTGCTGGGATCAAAGGCATGTGCCACCATACCTGGCTTTAGCCTGAGTGCTGGGATTAAAGGTGTGTGCCACCACGCCCGGGGTTTCTTAATTTATACAAATGTATTACTTTTTGCTGTTTGTGTTTTGTTGTTTTGAGACAAGCTCCCCCTGGACCCCTAGCTGACTTGGAACTCGCTTTGTAGAGCAGGCTCGCTTCCATCTCACAGACTCCACCTGCTTCTTCCTCTCAGTGCTTGGATTAAAGGCATGCGCCACCATGCCATGCTAAACACATTACTTTTAAAGTAATGGCAATGAAATGTTTCAAATTAAAAGAATGTGCACAAAAGTTGAGCTTTGGATTCAGGTGAGATAAACGAGAGTCCAGATTTTCCTACATAATAGTTGTCCCACATTTGGCAACTTATCAACATATGCCAGGCTCAATTTCCTCATCTGCAAAGTGTGAACGGTCATAATAAACATGCAGTTTCCAGGGCTGGAGAGGTGGCTCAGCAGTTCAGAGCATGTGCTGCTCTTGCAGAGGACTAGGGATTGGTTCCCAGCATCCATACTGGGAAGCTCATAATTGCCTATAACTCTAATTTCAGGGGATTTGACTTCCTCTTCTGGTCTCCACAGGCACCTGCATGCACATGGTGCACACACATACACTCAAGTACACACACACATACACATACAATACAATGAAATAATTTTTAATGGTTTCCATTTCTCTACTCCACATCACTACTGTGTAGTCTTTGTCCTCATGATTATCTTAGCAAGGTGATAAGGTATTGCACCAGTGTTCCAGATGGGGATGGGGAGGAGGAGGTAAGAAGGGGCTCATTAAAAGAAAACCCACAACTTTCCATAAAGCCTTTAACTTGTGCCTCATCTGTAATTGTGACACATGGCTACCCTTTGCATCAGGGAGCCTGGAGAAGTATATTTAGAAAAGCAGCTGCTAGTTTAACAAAATCAGAATCTTGCTGTTAAGAATGAGGAGCGAATGGACCAATGTTGTTTTCCACAATCATCATTAAAGGTCATTAGGTAAAACATAAAAGTCTATCTCCTAGCTCTGGCTAGCTCCTCCTTCCATGCAATAACTATATTTGACTTAAAGAATGGATAGGGTGACCATTGATGGAGAGACTGGAACGAGCCTAACTATGCAAAAGAGATTTGTATAAAAGAAAGTGAGAGAGATCGAGAGGAAAGGAGAAATGGAGGGAGACTGAATGGGGTAGGAAGCAGGGGGAGTAGGGTGGGAGGTGAAAATCTTTGAATTGGAGCAAGAAAATTGAGAGGGATCAAGTATAAATGGGCAGAGGAGTTTGGCTATTATATAAAGGACTGAGAAAACCTTTGTAGATTGAAGAGGTGAGTGAAATGTTTCTATAACAAGAAATTTCATATTTATTGTCACACTGAGACTCTTAATCTCTTTCCAAGTTAAGTCAATACAGTTATCAACACTTTTCTGCTCACCACCTCCAGAGCAACATGCCAGAGAATATGAATAGATCACTGGAGCATGATTCACCATTAATTAGCAGTATTATTCTTTTTAGTGGTTTATAAAAGACAAAGGAACAATTAGCGTTTAACTAGAAATCTGTAGATATGAGTGTCTCTTGTTTTCTTAGTTGGTTCTCCTATTGGTCTCTTTTGAAAAGCTATAGGGGTATGATTTGAACTCGAAAATGGTCAGCCGATTCCACTCAGGTACAGTGTGTGCCATCCATTAGAAAATACTTCCTTTTGTGGCTGGAGAGATGGTTCAGCAATTAAGAGCACCCACATGGCAGTTAGCAACCATCCTTAACTCCAGTTCCAGGGGATCTGACCCCCCCTTCTGATCTCTG
This sequence comes from Nannospalax galili, assembly GCF_000622305.1. Taxonomy (NCBI): domain Eukaryota; kingdom Metazoa; phylum Chordata; class Mammalia; order Rodentia; family Spalacidae; genus Nannospalax; species Nannospalax galili. Next base: position 1,666,663 of record NW_008345602.1, read on the forward strand.
TGGGCATTGTATGACACTGGTGCACCCAGCTACATGCAAGCAATGCACTCATATACATAAAAACTATTAAAATATTTTTTAAAAATAAAATGCTTCCTTGCTCAAAACAATGTTGTTTCTTAACTATACCTGTCTGCTAGATACCTGCAGCAGCCAGGGATGCTTAGTTTCATACATGTTATAAAAAATGCTTCCTTTCACCCAGGGCATCAAAAGCATCAAGTTTTCATTTTTACTTGTTGGACTTTATATGTCCATGGTATCACAAGGGGCTATATCTCAGACAGCATGAGCAAGAGTTTACATTATTTTCTTGAATATTTTTAGATCCTTTTAGTGCTATTGGGAGTTCATTATCAAAAATCAAAACATTTTTAGGAAAGTCAGGAACTGATTATTTCTAATTCTTCAGCTAAAACTTAGCTATTAAAGATATCTCCTGCTCTAATACTTCAGGAGGTAACTTTTTCATAATTCTGCCCGTTTCTTACATGTCATCTTTTATAAACATGTGGTTTTGATATTACTCCATATCTTGATCACTCTATTTGAAACTTAAACTTGAAGACAAATTTTATTTTTATTATGTCATTTGTTTTGTTTTTGTTTTTGCAGGGTGAAAACCAGCTTGTGCTGTCCCAGAGGTATGGGCCAGGAAAGTCAGCAGAGCCTAGCAGATCTTAAAACTTCTGGGATTTTCAGCCATTCTTCAGGGTCTTAGGGGGACTTGGCTGAGCTAGTTTTCTTAGTCTAGGAAAATGCAACCTTTGTCAGCAGTCTTTTTTTCTTTTTGCTTTTTCTCCTTCCGTTTTTACTCGCCTTGTAGGCTTGAAGGATATTTACTGCTGGATGAAGTAAAGCCCAAATAACTTATCTTAAACAATTGCTTGAAAAAAAAATCTTTCATCGAGCCATATCTATTCTGATATTCTGAGTGTACTGTAGTCTCTTAGTACTAAAGTCAAAAGGACACACTGTTCTCTAGTGTTTCACTAAAACAACCAAATACAGATAGAAAAAAAGATAAGACATAAAACTCCAAAGTCAAGCACGCATGCAAAATAAAAATAATTAGGAAAAATGTTTGTCTTAAATATGCCATATGCAATATAAGTAATTGTCTTGAAAACTGTGGCATGATGATATTTAGAGGCAAAGAGCTAACTCATAAAACACAAAGACTCAGAAAACACATTTTATCAGTGGTCTCGGTGAGAGAATACTGTGATTCTTGTTGACTTACACCACATTTTACAAAAGAAATATCTTGAAGTACAAGGAATAACTATCAACAGGCCACACTTTGGCATGGATTCCCTTGGTGTGACACTCAGTGTCCTATATATTGCTCCTGGAGCAACTGGATGAACAATAACAAGAAATCCACTGACTGAACACCAATTGAAATTCTACCTTTGTAGTCAATGCTTGACCCTCAATTTTTAGGCATTTTTCAACCACTATGAAATAGACGAATAATAGATTGTATTAGAGAGGACGGGGATATGATGATTCAAGCACAGGTGCTTAGAGAAAGGCATCCTGAATTGGCCAGGGAATTGGTGAAGGCCAATGATGGCAACATGCTCAAACTCTGGAGTCAGACTCTTTGGGCTTCATTCTCTCCTGGCTAATTGTTGTTTGACCTTGTGTAAATTGATTCATCTCTCTAGGCATCAATTTCATAATCTTTAACATGAGGAAAATGGAGGCACCTTTCCTAATGAGGTTTAAATGAGATTATGTATTTGGCATAGTGCCTGGAGACTGTAAATGCTCAATTTGTGTTGGCTATTACTATTTACAGAAGAGAGGATGCTTGAATGGAATTTATGGAATGAGTAGGAGTTAGATTAAGGGAGCAGAAGAGAGAGCATTTCAGTGAGAGGCAATCACATGCAGTGGGCACAGGGACATTAAACAGTCTCTGATCTCTGGGTCACAGCAAGTGATTTAGCTCTAGTCTAATAAAATTTACTTTCATTAAACCAAGTACGCCTTCCCAGTTTGAATACAAATAACATAAAGTTTGTTACAAATGTTTGTAAACTACTTCAAGAATTCTTTCAACTCTAGCTTCCTCCCAAAACTCACTCATTGATTCCCTTAGTTTTTAAATCAGATTGGCCCTCGAGTTCTTTCTCCTGTTAGTCTATTCACAGATTTCTTTTTGTTTTTGTTGTTTCCTTTAACTGAAGATCTGACTGGGTGCTTCTAGAGGATACAAATCCCAGTGCTTAATGGAGCTCTGAATTAAACCATGCTTAAGACCTGCCTCCCCATTGGCCCCTGGTCCTCTGCACATGTGTTTCCTTGCCTGTCCTAGCACTGATACTCCATCACCAGAAATGCAGAATGACTATATCATTTTCTAGAGAGAAAGGCCAGTGCCAAACCAAAATGATTTTTTTGTGCTCAATTTAAGAATTAGAGTATTTTCCTAAAAACTATGACAAACTCCTCTAGGAGTTTAAGCAAAGGAAAGAAATGAGGGCTGGAGAGATGGCTCAACAGCTAAAAGTACTTGCTGCTTTGGCAGAGGACCTGGGTTCAGACTCAGTGTCCACATGACGGCTTAAAACTGTAACTCTAGCTCCAAGGGATCTGAAGCCCTCTTATGGCCTCTGCAGACACTGTACACATATGGCACACGTATGTACATGTAGGTGAAACCCTCATACACACAAAATAAAAATAAATACATAATTTTTTAAGAAAAGATATGATCAGACTTGTGTTTTTAGAGCATAATGACATAGAAGTTTCTCGAACAGAGACATAAAAAAAGCATTGGGAGAGTGCCCTGATGTAATCCCAGCAAGCCAGAATCCATTCTAACACAGCAGTGCTGGAGAAGGAAGAGTGGAGAGTATGAAGGACGTTAGGGAAATAAGGTGACCTAAACAGTGAATAACCAGTTGAGAAAGTAATAGGGAGTAACAGGGAGACGTTCCAGACATCGTCCCAATTTCTAGTTTAGGCTGCTAGAGGAGTGGTGCTGCCATTCACTGAGAAAAGAAAAATAGAATTAAAAGTTAAATGTTAGGAAAAGGGTAATAAGGTCAAATTCGGGGTATTTTTAATTAATCATGGGAAACCTAACTGGAGATAGCTATTGTCAGAGAAGTCTGGAATTCTTAAAAATTCACACTTTTTAACAAACAGGAGAGAATGTGCTTTAGACATTGGTTCTTGTTTTTGGACTAGGTTTTGGACTAGGTTCTTGTTTTATTAAAAATAATAAGTATGTCAGTTACCACTCATCAAAGAAGCTTCTTTCAGAACAGAGACTCGGAGATTATTACAGAGTTTTACAAATGGTCACACAGAGAATAACTGTGAGATCCCCAGGCCTAAGTGACAAATCCACAATAGAATCTCTATACGTAAGACTTATGGAACATAGTAGAACAAGGGGTAAAGAGACTATGAATGCATCTCTCAACTATCATCATCAAAGCAACAGAGGGTGATGAACACAAAAGGCCATAAACGGCCAAAGTGTAGAGAATAAAAATCTGCAGAGTGTAGATCTCCTATGTTGAATTTACCCACCCAGGGCTCAGGGACCATTGTGGAAGAGGGTCAGAAAGATTGTAAGAGTCGGAGGAGAAGGTGCATGGCCAGATGGAAATAGTCTTACAGACTCCGGGGACCTTGCTCACATGATCTTACAGCAATGGTGTCAGCATGTACAAGACCCATTCAGCCAGACAAAAGCTTAGCATTGAACTGGGGAAATGGACAGCAGGTCCCAACCTTAGCCGAAGAACTATTGGCAGCTGATTATTGCTGGGTTATTTCTTAAAGGGAGGGACTCTAGATAGGCTGACTAGACCCCAGTGGATGAACTTGCACTGAGGAATGTCTGGGTACTGACTTGATATGCTTTACCATATATAACAGAATGCATGAAATATGCCAGAGGGAAATAAAAATAATCAAGATTTAAAAAAATGAAATGTACAAAAATTCAATAAAAATATACATTAAAATGAAATAGAAATTAAAATGAGTAATTCTTCTGTTCTAGAAATCACTGTCTGGCTATTTTGGAAGGTTCTTTAATTTTGGAAGACCTAATGAGATCATAGATGTGGGCCACCACCTCCAACAATCTCACTGAACTGAAAGGGTCAGTGATCATACATTCACCTTTCACTATACTTGCAGGCATAGTTATGTTTTATAAAAATCTGGTTTATCATAGTTGAAGTAAGTTTAGGCATTTATTTTTAATAAGGGGCTCTCTATTTTGTCAGCTTGTATAAACATCACCCCCCTAGAGATATACTGTACTATATGTAGACCATTAACTAGGTATATACCCCACTCTATTGCATGCTTATTTCTCACTTTGAAAAATATTAATCAAGTTCTCAGATTCTTGTTTTCTCAATATATAAAATGAAGTATTAATTTTATATCTGTGTTACAGGATTATTGTAAGGATTAAGTGAATTCATTTATTAAATAATCACAGGTATAGAGAAAAGCTCAATAAATATTAGTTATTGTATCTAACATAATACAGTAAAACTGTGAGTGGAGCATCTCTTTACTGTGCAACTTCTGTTTCATTTAACATTGAACCATAGCTAATCATAAACATAGGCATAAATCATTGCAGGTCATAAGCTGCTTGGATTTTTAAAAAAACATTATTTTTAACTAATACTAAAGATTTGGCACATTTATGTCACTTAAATAACAGTATACATATTGAGAAATATAAACACAAGAAAAATATAGCCACAAGTGTGATTAAAATGGAGATGTGTTAAGAATATTTAACTAATACCTTAGATTTACATAATATATAGAGATATAGTCAGAGGGTCTAAAATACTTTCCAAATCTATAGTTTATTTCTGAGCATTTGAAAAGATGCACTAATATTTCAAAAATTTTCCTACAAAAGTATTCAAATGTATTTTTGTTATGTTGATCTTTACTGAAATAAGTGTGGGCCAGGCAAAGAAAACTTGCTTTGGTTAAACATAGTGATATTAGGTATATCTTAGTCTATCTATGTGTATAAATAAACAATTATTTTATTTTATTGCTTTAATAATCATTTTATCAAAATTTTACCGAATCATAATTTTATATAAGGTCTGGAGTTTATACAATTTCAAGTTCTAACATGTGTTAGAATGTATTCCTCCTATATTCACTTCTACTGATAAAAAATATAATGTAAAATCTTAAATAACTATGAAAATTGTAAAAGTACAAAGACAAAATTGCATTGGAATAAATATATATCTATTCAGGAGCTCAATCATCATTATTTTCAGGTTGTTTCATTAATAACCAAGTAACTCTTTTCATATCAGAAACCCCTGTGAAGTAGCAGCATTGCCGGTATTTCTCAGAGTGGTCCATGTCAAAGGGGAAGGGGCATAAAGATGATGAAGACGTTCTGCATGAAATGCACAAAAATTCCATTAAAATTTATTTTAAAAAGTGCTAATCCTTTTATAGACCCAACAATAAGGCTCAGTGAGGTGAAGTGATTTCCTGAAAATAACATTAATAAAGCTGGTCTAAAACTCATATTCAAATAGGCTGGTTAGACTCCTGTGATGTTAGTAATGCCCATAGCAGCATTAGTTATAATAACAAAATCTTTTAAAAATTGAGGCAGTACAAGGAATTTAAAACCACCTCAGCCATCACTAGTAAAAAGTTAAAGCTGGGATGGTAGGAATGAAGGGATGTTCGGATGAAAATGGTAACCTTTCTTCCTCCTTTAAACATTTTCCCCATTTGTATAGTTCAGAACTAGAAACAGAAAAATGTGTAATTATGTAATTTCTATATTTACCAAAAAGCTCATTTAGAATTTACAAAATATGTACATGCATGATTGAGGAAAAACTACATCACAAGAAGAAATGAGAAAACAAGAAACCTTTCAGCCCATCCTGGTGATACAGGGTGATAATCATACCTATTCTGGAGGCTGAGGCAGAATAGATGGCCATAAGGCCAAGGTCTGTCTGGGCAGCTTAGTGAGAGCCTGTCTTCTCAAAGAAGCTATAAAAAGAGCTGATGGGACTGAGTTTGGAGTTAGAGTGCATACCTAGCATGTTCAGTTCCCAGAACAAACAAAGCACACACAAAGACTTTCAGATTTTCTGTAAGGGGAATTCAAGAAATTAATAAATCAAATAATGAGGACATTATAAGATTAAAGGGTGCCAAAGTATGAGCATTAAGAAAGCTGGTTTTGCAGGGCTTGGTGGGGCACACCTTTAATTCCAGCAGTGAGCTCAAGCCAGCCTAGTCTACACAGCAGTTCCAAGCTGCTGGGGCTACAGGGAAACTCTTGTCTCAAACAAAAACATAAAACAAACAAAGTTCATTTCAAAGGAGGGAAAAATGAGTCGTATTTTTTTAACCAGTTAAAAGATTTTGTTTTGTATTTCAATTTCTTTGCTTTTACTTCCTAATATATTTGATAAAGTCATTCTTAGTTGACTTTCCTTTTGTCATTTGGGGAAAAGCACTGAAAGTAAATTCATAAGTTTAACCTTTCATAAGTTTAAAGGACACATATTAATAAAGTTTTCAAAAATAGTTTTTTGAGTAGCAAAAAATATTAAGCAGTGTTATTCTAATTACTTCAGAAATCACAAAATCATTCTAAAACTTAAATAAAAATTCATTTTTATCTACTTTAACTCTAGGATACCAGTGATATATATGGTGCATTAGCTATAGATTTGGCTGAAAACTAATGTTGGGAGTGTGGAGAAATAATCTTCCCTCTTCTAGTCACAAATTCAGTCCTATATTGTAAGAAAGGGGGAATGTATTTGAGATTGAGGTGAATGGAAAAATACAGAAACAATTAAAGGGAACTCTTTTCGTTACTAATGAGTAAGTTTTAACTGATCCTTAAAAGATTTTGCACAGGGCCGCCTCTCTGTGCACATCCTTACCCTTGCATTCTCTCTTTTCTGGCAACTCTTTTATTTCACTTTAATGAAAACTCATATTTTCGTGGAATGTGTAGCCCTTCTGATCTTGACTTTGAAGAGGGGTTCAGATTATAACTGCTCCAAAAGGCAATCAAAACTGAAATTCTAGCTCACTGAAGATGGTAGATTTCCTTGGTCAGCACTGGTTAAACTTTAGTTCCTGTTCAGGTCTTTGAGAATTTCCCTTAATTTCTTGCCAGCTCAGCAGTGTACTTAATAACCTGTTTACAATACCTTATCCATAACTCTTAGATGTTTGTTGAAGGAGTTCAATTTACTTAACCAGCATATGGTCACAAATGGAAATAATTTAAATCTAGACAATGGAAAAGTATAATGTAATTTGAAAACTGAAAACCAAAAGCAAACAAAATTAACAAAACAAACCAAAGAAAAACAATATCTGTCTCTGAGTCCTCAGTGGTGAGTCCCTTGGACGTTGGGAAATGGAGTCATTCATTTTGTGAAAGTAAAATTGAATTGTCTTTAGGGGTTGAGGATTTAGCTCAGTGGTAGAGTGCTTGCTTAGCAAGCTCAAGGCCTTAGATTCCATCTCCAAGCATAAAAAATGTATCTTTAGCCATAGCTGATATGATTATGATCATTCTCTTAGAAAATCCAATGGACTCAAATAAAGAAGCTACTAGAACTAAAAAGTTTCTTTCACAAATTACGAGGACATAAACCAATACAAAAGTCAGTTATATATCTGTACACTAGTAATGAACTCACTGAATCTAAATAACATATCATTTATAATGGCACAAAAATTATGAGATACTTAGGAATAAATCTGACCAGGGTGGGAAATACCTTCACTCTGAAAACCAAAAATTATCACTAAGAGAAATTAAAGAACCAAATAAGAGTGGTACATTTTTTATTGGTGAGAAAATTCAGTGTTACTAAGATGCCAGTTCTTACCAAATTGATTTTCAGAGTCAATATGAACCAACTCAAATCCTAGCAAGATGTTTGTAGAAACTGGCAAATAGATTCTGAAGCTCATATGGAAAAGTAAATAAGCTAGAACAGCCAAAACTACATTGAAAATAAAAATGGAGGTTTAATACTATCTGATTTCTAAAGTTATCATAATCTAGACAGTGTAGTCTTGAGGTGAAAGTAGACACGCATATTAAAGTGGGAGAACAGAATATCCCAAAATAGAATCACACATACATGAGCAACTGAGTTTTGACAAAGGTGGAAAGGCAATTTTATAGCAAGATTTCTCTTTTTAATAAACTGTGTTGAGACAATTAGATATTTGTATGGAATTTGTGAACATCAAACTTTACAAACTAAAGAGCCAAAGTAATAAAACTTACTTATGAAAATAGGAAAAAATAGTAAAGCTTGACTCAAGCAAAGACTTTTTAAATAAAAAAAAAGTAAGTCATGAAGTACAATATTGATAGGTTAGGCTTCAAAGTTAAAGTCATCTGCTCTTTGAAATGAAAATGCAAGCAATTCAGTGGAGAAAGTATTTGTAAATCTGACAGGATTTTTGTGTAAATATGGTAACAACTCTCATAGCTCAAGAAGATGACAACTGAAAACAATGGGCAGAAGATAAAATATGAACAGACAGCTCACAGAAGATAAAATGGTCAATAAGCTCATGAATGATGTTTAACATTACTAGTTCTCAGGAAAATACAAATTAAACCTCAATGAAGGTTGTCAAGGAAGTGGAAGTAGAGCTCTCATATATTACTGATGGGAGCACAATGCCATAAAGTCACTGAAGAAAGGACTTTGGAAGCTTCTTATAAAGTAGAATTATTTATAATAAAAATTTGGAAATTAACCATGGTACGTCCATTCAGAATAGTAATACTCAACAATACAAATAATGCATCTCTAATATTATAACACTACTACAAACATTCTGTTAAATAAAAGCCAGAACAAAGTTTTAAATAATCTATGGTCTATTTATATGGCATTCTAGCAAATGAAATAAATATATTAACAACAGGTCCAAGTTTACCTGGAGCTGGGAGTGACGTGAAAGTGAGGATGAAAGAGAAAAGACTAGAAAGAGCCACAAAGAAGTTTTGATTAACAGAAATGTCCAGTATCTTGACTGTGGTAGTGAAAAAATGGCTACCATACATTGTGAACATTTACTGATTTACATATTAAAGTACGGGTGAATTCACTGTATGTGAACTATTCTCAATCAAGCTAGGTATTTTTGTTTGTTTGTTTGTTTTTTGTCTTTTTCAGACAGAGTCTCCCTGTAGCCCCAGCTGGCCTGGAGCTTACAATGTAGACCAGGCTGGCCTTGAACCCACAGAGATTTGTCTGAGTGCTGAGATTAAATGTGTTCTCCATCACTATGCCCTCAATCCAGCTGTTTTTAAAAAGGAATAAGAAGTTATTTCTATCCGCAGATGACATGATAATAATTATAAATATACATTTGAACTGTCTTTGTGGGTTGGAAAAATAGTTACAAGTAGTAGAAATTAAAAACCATAATCATGCAGGATAGGTTCACTTTGAAAACTCCATTCTAGGGGCTGGAGAAACGGCTCAGCAGTTAAGAGCACTAGCTGCTCTTGCAGAGGACCCAGGTTCAGTTGCTAGTACCCACATAGCAGGTAATGGACATCCATAACTCCAGTTCCAGGGAACCTGATGCCCTCTTCTGGCCTCTGTCAGCAATGAACAACATGGGTGCACTTACATATATCCAGGCAAAATACTCATAAAATAAAAATAATTTAAAATATCTCATCCTAATAAAGTTGTTCATGATGACCACATCATATATAGAATGAGAACCAATCATGTCAGAGATAGCATAAGTCCTTTGCCTTATGTATCATGCCTTCAAAACTTCTTACTACAAGTGAATAAATGGATCCTTTATTGCCTTATTTCTTCAGAGATTTTTAATACATTAGTATCCTTTGACTAGATCCAATGTCCTTCCCAAAGTCTTTTATGTGGCCAGATGGGAAGGGAATAGAAAATTTCCACTGGTCCGTTTTTTTCCCCTGAACATTAAAAAAGAAATCAAGTTGTTCTTAAAAATCCCCTCTTCTGCAGTTTCTTTAAGAGCGGGGTTAACAAAGCCCAGTAACACTCTTAAAGCTCTCCTGCTGCTAACCAGAGTGCCACAGAGGCTGTCACCATAAGGATTGATTCTTGGCTGAGAGCTGAGTCTTTCTCAAGAGAACACTGACAATTAAGTGCAGAACTTGTCCCGGACTGTACCAAAGATTATCCCAGCTGGGGTTCTGAGAAGGACTCTGGCAGAATATGGCCAAAGGGAAGCCCCTTTGTAGCACAGACCTAAGACACCTTGTCCTGATGAGGTTGATCTCAGACAGATACTAAGGAGCAAATGCATTTCAGATTGACAGTTTCTTTCACAAGAGGCTCTTAGCAGTAAAGACTTTAAAAAATTTAAAGGAAAATTGTTGGTATTTGAAGAACAAGTGAAACTTTTGCAAATTTTAGGCTATAATAAGCAATGAAAACAAAGGCTTAGGAACATAGATATTTTTACCAGATTTCTTCATGCAACTTGCTTTTTCTTTCTTGATAGCCTTTGTAACACTATCCAAAATTGGAGTGTGATTTTGTTGTTTAAGGTGTCTCCTTCAAAATTAACCTTCCTTTTTTTTTTTTTTTTTTTTCCAGATGGGTTATGGTTGCTTATAGGATTACAAAGTGGAGAGAAGCAGCTCAGTCCAGTGGTTAAGAGGGCAGACTAAGATCAGTTAGTCTGGTTCAAACCTGAATTACTGCATCTGCTAAGTACATTATCTAGGAAAAATTATTTCTTTGTTTTTTATAGAGAATAACAATGTTAATATATATAGAATTGCTGTCAGGATAAAGCAAAATAATACATATAAAAATTAAAATTAGTGCTTAGTAAAGAGAAAATGGTTGTATTAATTAGGACTGAGGTCAGCTAATGCGATGACGTTTCTTTCTCACATAAGCATAATGCAGGGCAGTATATTGGCCTCACAATCATTAGGGACTTAGTCTCCTGTTCCATTATTTTATGTACTTGGCTTGGTGATATACTTGGGTTTTGTTGTTGTTTTTTGGTCTTTTTGAGACAGGGTCTCCCTGTCACCCCAGCTGGCCTGGAACTCACTATGTAGACCAGACAGGCCTCAAACTCACAGAAATCTGCCTGCCTCTGCCTCCCGAGTGCTGGAACTAAAGGTGTGTCACCAAGCCCAGCTGATATCTTGTTTTAAGCAGCAGGATGAAGGGAGTGGAAGTGAAAGGATGAAGGGATAAAGGACACAAGCAAGCTACTTCTCAAGAAGGATTTCTTGGAAGTTGTCCCATGAATGTCTCTCAATATACACCATTTATCAGAGTTGTTACAAGACTTCATCTTACTTTAAAGGAAAAGGAAGTCTTCAGGGTCAGCCACAAACAGGAGTTATTCTGCTTATATTGAAGGGGTGCAGGTAACTAGTAATCTGTTAGAATGCCCCCTCAATGCTAGTTATGACTATTGCTCTGTTTTCTACATGGCTCTTAGATGAATCTCTAGAGCACTTGGATTTATGGTTGAAATTTGCATATTTATGAATGTGTTCATTAAAAATTTTCTCTCATCTCTTAAAATGTGTTTAGAATAAGTTCAGAATAATATCCAATTTTTATTTTTCTCTTTTTTTTTTTTTTGGTGTTTTGAGACCATGGTCTCCCTGTAGTACCAGTTTGCCTGAAACTTGATATGTTGCTATGTAGACCAGGCTGCCTCAGTCAATCTCACATAGATCTGCTTGCCTCTTCCCCGAGTGCTGGGATTAAAGGCATGCACCACCACGCCTAGCACTGTCTGTTTCTTAAATTCATACTTAACACACAAATCTTGAGACAATATTTTAATGCATTGTATACTTTCATCAACTTCTAAGGAAAAGTCTCTTTTATAGATTAGATTGAATTATGTCTTCCTTTCCCCAAATGCATATATGTCCCAGAATGTGACTGGAGCAGGAGACAGAATATTTAAAAGAAGTAATTCATTTAAAATGAGGTCATTGAGGGCTAGAAAGATGGCTCAGGAGTTAAGAGCACTGGCTGCTCTTGCAAAGGACTTGGGTTCAATTCCGAGCACCCACATGGAAGCTAACAACCATCCATAACTCCAGTTCTAGGGGATCTGATGCCCTCTTTTGACCTCCACAGGCATTGCATAACATGGGTGTACCTACCTACATGCAAGCAATACACTCATTCACATAAAAATAATAATAAATAAAACATTTAAAATCAGGTCATTATCATGAGCCCTAATTCAATATGGCTGGAGTCCTTATAGGAATTTGTTATTAGAACACAGATGTAGAGAAAAGATCACATGAAGTCAAAGTTACAAGATGGATATCTACAAGTCAATGAGAGAGAAAGACAAAACCAACTCGTCTGAGCTCCAAAATCTAGCCTGTAGAATTGTGAAATTTTCTACTATTTAATCCAGTCTGTCTTTGGTGCTTTGGTATGGCATCGCTAGTATAGTAATATGCAGTGTTAGCTTGTTGGATGCCATCAGGGTCTCAAAAAGAGTTAGATGACAACTAGAAGAGGGCAACTGGATGGGAGTTTACTGGTAGCGGGTATATATACAAAGATGCAGGTGCATCTTACTGAAAGAATAGTGCAGTAACCTAGGGAGAGGCAGTTACAGTCAAGGGTAAGTGTGGAAGGATCATTCAGCAGAATGTTTAGCCAGGGCCTTCCTATAGTAATTAGGCATGGTAACAGGGTAGTAGATGCCCTGGCCTTACTCTCCTCTTTCATAATATATTTTGCTCCCACTGATGGAAACCACAGCTGGCAGCCAGATAGCAATAGTGTGGTCCATGGATGTTAAAAAGGAGATAAAGAACAGGAGAGTGAATCTGGAGAGAGTTTGAAGTTAAGTTGGCTGAGTTTTAGTCCTTTCGTATCTTTCTCTCATCCTGTTCCCAACCTCCATTTGTCAACAAAAAGTAGTACAGCCCTGGTTTTCAATAAATATTAGGTAGTTCAGTATTTTTCATACCCAGTAATTTTCAAGTATTACTAATATTTATATTATTTTTAGATTAATTCTTTGTCTTCTTCCTCTTCCTAGTTGTAGTCTTAACTGAACTCTTAACCATATCTTGCTTCCATCTCTGTTTCTTCTGGTTCATTTTCTACATTCTCTACAAATGAAAAAAGAAAACAAGCAATGTAAATTGACCTCAATGAAACTGTAAAACTCAACAATATCAGCAACAGCAGCAACAACACTCTACAGTGACTGTCTCTGCTAATTGAGATTACACTTTTACTATTTCTCATTATATTGCTTCACTAGAGTTTACATCACATTAAAATTGTTTATGGAACTTCAGACACAGAAATTGAAGCAGTCAGAGCTGGGACTGACTTGGAAGCCTCCTGAAGACTAGCTTTCATGGCATCAGAGGATACTATGCAAGCTGCCAAGGGAGTAACCAATCAAAGGTCTTACCCAGCTGTGAAGTCCAATAAACAACAATGACTGGCCCAGCAAACTATCACTATTAATGCAGTAGTGGCACTTTTATCTTGGGAGTAATCAAGAGCTGTCTAATTGGAATTAAGGCCCATTCAATGGGAGGGAACTCATGTGTGGTACTGTAAACATAGCCAAATACCCATGGCTAGAGAGATCATAGCTCCTAGAAATTTATAAAAACCTACGTTTGCCACATTCCTGGACCAACATCATTTCTTACTGTATTCTAAATATGCAGCCTCATATTTAGAGACAAGTGTACCTTTCATCCCTTGTATTAGTCACTTTTCTGTTGTTGTGATAGAAACACTGACCCAAGCAATTTATAGAAGGAAAAGTTTATTTGAGCTTACGGTTCCAGGGGAATTATAATCCATCATGGCAGGAAGGCATGGTGGCTGGAAGTGGCTGGAGCAGGAGCAGCAGAAGCTAAGCTCTCACATCATCACACAGGCACAGGAAGCAAGAGGGTGACTGGAGATCTGGCAAGGCTTAAAAACTCTCTAAGCCCACTCCCAGTGACATGCTTCCTCCAGGATAGCCACACCTTCTAAATCCTCCCAAAACAGCACCACCATGTGGGGACAAAATGTCCAAATACCTGGAGCCTATGGGGGACATTCTCATTCAAACCATCACACCCCTCATCAAAGAAGCTTCTTTTTATAACAGATGGAGACTATTACAGAGTTCTAGAACTGGTCAAACACAGAGATTAAGCATCTGTGTGATGCTTAACCCTAAGTGACACATTTATAAAGTAGCCTCTACACATAGGGTGAATGCATCTCTCAATTCTTGCCAGAGAAATTTCCTTATGCAGTAGATAGTGATTAACACAGAAACCCATAATTGGCCAATGTGCAGAGAACAGGAGGTCACAGAGTGCTTATCCATGAATAGGACACCTATTTCAAATCTCTGCCTCCCAAGGCTCAAGGATCTTTGTGAAAGAAGGGACAGAAAGATTGTAAGAGCCAGAAGTAGTGGTTGATTACAAGGAAACAGAGTTTTCTGGACAGCTGGTCAGATACTTATATGAACTCACAGCAAAAGTGACACATGCAAAAGTCCCATGTAAGCTCAAACTAGACAAAATCCCAGCAAAGTCATGGGGAAGTGGGTAAGAAATCCCAACCTAACCTAAGGAACTTTGGCAATTGATGGCTACTAGGAGGGGGAGAGATGGTGTCTTAAAGGTATGGGACTCTTGGTGGGCCCAGTGCATGGATCCACAATGAAGGACATTTGGCAACAAAAATCAAACTCCATAGGCTGTATTATAAGCATATGAGAGTACATTAAATTGGGTTGGAGGCTGTGGGGAGAGATGCAGATATGGGGGGGGATCTAAATACCATCAAACTATATTGTATAAAAATTGCAAAAATTCAATAATACCCCCCAAAAAACAAAAAAAACCCAAAAGATTGTTGATATTTGTTAGATTCTTTTTAACTCCTTTTCTAAAAGTGCTAAACTTTCAGCCTACATTACCTGTTTCTGACAGGTATTATCTTTTGAAGTCTACAATAAACTTTCAGGATATACTTCTTTTCCAAAGAAGACTACCAAATATAGAGGTGTGGCTTTTTGAAGAGTTGCTAACAAGTTGTAATGTTTTGATTAGATGACTAACTTAAAAATATTCTTATAAAATTACTCACGCTTCTGTTGGATGCTCTTGGATTTCTCTCAGCAGGCAGAACTCCCACTTAGATTAAGCTCCATGTTAGACCCACTTATTCATGCATCATTCAGTCCTTCCACTTCCGTAGCGGAATCCTTAGACACTGTTGTAGTTTCTGGCTTTTCTAGAAGCAGTGCTTTGAATCTCATCTTGGGGTCACTGAATCAGCACTGACTTAAAAGAAAATGACACGAGTATTTCATGCAGGCTATTTTCATCTTTCTCACTTCAGGAGGAATTGAATTTAAATAATATTTGCTTTCAAAAGATGCATATTTAGTGTGATTAAAATTCTTTGTCGTACAGTTTTATATATCTTTTTTGTATTATTCACATCAAAATTTCCTCTTCCACCAATCTTCGGCACCAATTAGTGTTCATTAAGGATTATTTTTTTCTTGGTGAAGAATGATATAACATTTAACAAGAAGTCTATAATTATTGTGTCACACATTTGAAGCTACAAATAGGATAATCCTATAAAGCATATCCAAACTGTAACTTATTTTATAATTTATAGTGAGGTAGAGGTTGCAGTGTCAAACAAGAGTACTGAATGAAATGCACTAATCATCTTAGAAAGTAATTTATTATTTTTCTGATCTTTGTGAAACTAATACCTAAAGTTATTCATAATTTCATCTCAGTGCATCTCCATATTTTCTAATTAATACTTAGTGGAAAGGAAAAACAAAAAGAAAAATTGTATTAAATTTAATTTTTCATTATTTTTAGGGCTATTTTATCCCTCAAACTCTTTAGGACTTAAATGTTTATCTCAAGGGCCTCTAGCAATGTTGAAAATCTAAGAAAAAAATGACTTAATAAAAACCTGCAAAGAAAATTCAAATATTAGATGTCCATAACACTGTTAAGAAATTTGTAAACAATTCTTAGTTATGTATATTTAACATGACATATGACATATTTAATATTATATGGGGGTGAAGAACTCCAAAACTTAGGTCTATTAAGTGAAGCCAGATCCATGAATGTCTAAAAAATGACCCAATCTTTTATGGAAAGAAGTACTAAATGAAGTTTCCAACAGTACTCAGAGCATGTTTTATACATCCCACTGTAATTGTGTATTTTTGTGTTCCCTGAGCTTCCAAATCAAGCTATTAGCATGTGAAACATTTTGGGGGGAAAATTTGATATGCACACAAACCCAATTGAAACAAAAAAGGCATAAAACCCCCAAATATGTGTACTTTGAATCTTTTCCCTCAGTTATGTCTATGATACACTGTTCAAAATACTTCTGAGGGGGGCTGAAGAGATGGCTCAGCAGTTAAGAGAATTGGTTGTTCTTGCAGAAGGCCCAGGTTCGAATCCCAGCACCCACGTGGGAGCTAACAACTGTCTGTAACTCCAGTTCCAGGGGATCTGACAGCCTCTTCTGTCCTCTGCGGGCGTTACATGACACCAGTGCACTTACCTATATGCAGGCAATACATGCATATACATAAAATAAAACTAAAATATTAAAAAACTACTTCTGAGGATGAAAACTTTCAGTCAGCATAACTGTTCAAAAACAATTTAAAGGAAGTCTCACTTAATAGGAATAATGGTCCAACACAAACCTGGAAACAATTTCTTCTAGACTTTATACTGGGTTAGTATAGGAGGAAGAAGACAGCTCAGGAACTGGACACTTATTTTGGTTCAATTAGTATCATTTTTCTGATCACTGGCAATTGAATAATATAAAACAATTTTTATATATGAACTATTGACATTAACAGATGGTTATGATTTAATTCATGTTAATCATCTTGTAAAAATCTTCTCAGGGTTCACAAACATAAATCTAAGTGGACCTATTTATTATTTTTATTTAGTATTTTTTGACATTTTTTTTCCATTTTATGAAAGTATGGCAGATGTGTATTTAGTATATTCATTCAGTTGTTTTCATCTTTTAAGAATTTTTTTATTGTATGTGTATGAGTGTATTTTCTGCATGTATGCAAGTGCACCCCTGTCATGCAATGCCCACAGAGGTCAGATGAAGGCATCAGATTTCCTTATAACTGGAGTTACAGTTATTAGCCTCCATGTGGGTGCTGGAAATTGAACCCATGCCTCTCACAAGAGCAACCAGTGCTATTAACCATTGAACAATCTCTCCAGTCCCCATGTTTTCATCTTTAAAATCCGTGGAGATTAGAACTTGAGAATCGAGATGGCAGTGAAAAGATTCTGGGGATTCAACTCAGGTTGCCAAAGAGAAGGTTCTATAGTATCTATCATGTTCTATCATGTTTTAACCTGCCAGACTCCAATAGCACCACAGGAAAAACTTCTCTGAGGCCTTCTATGTTTAAGACCCCAGAAATGATTCTATTTTTCTAAATGTATTCAGGATTATAAAGCACCAGAACTTATTTGGGCAGCGAATCAACATCATTTACTTCAAGGCATACTTATCCCTTTGAAAATGTACCATGGATAATTTTACTCTGAAGTAAAAAAAAAAAAAAATCAAGAAAAAGTGGGGCTAATAAAGTTGGTAATAAAAATTTTGATAATGAGTGACTTCGAGGATTTGGGGCAGTTATTAATTGCATATTGATATATAACATACATTAATCATAATGTTGATGTATAAACATTTACATAAATATTATTTTAGAATTAACCAGAATAGCACTCCAATAGAAAACTGAAATGCAAATGTTCTGTATGTGCACTGTCCAATTTGGTTGCCATAGCCACATGTGGCTACTAAAAACTTAAAATGTGGCTAATGTGATTTTGAAACTTAATTTTACATTGAATTAATTTACAATCAGGTTTTGGTAGTATGTAGCCAGTGGCTAGCAACTTGAAGAGTATGGAACATCTTCGCCATCCTAGAAATTCCCACCTGCTCTTCCAGTAAATCCCACCCCACTGCTGCTGCCATCATAGAGAAACTGTTTTTTCTGTACTCAGGCTTCATGTAAGTGGATTCAGACATCGTGTACTTTGTTTTTGGCTACTTTGGTTGAACATAATGATGCTGAGATTTATTCATGTTGTTTTCTGTGTCAATAGTCTTTCAGATGCTCAGTAGCCTTACATTGTATCACAATTTGCTTACCTATCCTCTAGCTGATAGACATTTGACATTGGTTGTTTCCAGGTATTTGGTTTTAATGCTGTAAATATTATATTTGATGCTTTGAATTAATTGAAGATCTCTATGTATATATTAAAGTTTACTTTGGTCTTGAACAAAGGTAGTTAAGTTATGATTCTATTATCATCTTTCTGTGCAGAGGTGAACCTCTTATTTTTATAAGACTAGACATACTCCAGAACGACTGAATAATCAGCTGGTTTGTACTTAATGGAAACAATGGCTGGGTATGGTGGTGCATTCCTGTAAACCCAGTATGCAGGAGGCAGAGGCAGATGGATCTCTGCAAAATCAGCCCATCAACCAACCAACCAAGCAAGCAAAAAACAAACAACCACAAAACCCCCATCAACTCAGAATTAGAAAATTTACCCAGTTATTGCATTGATTTAAAAATCAATATACACTTTCTATGGGTGCTGGTCTAAAATACATTCTATGGAGTGTTCCATCGGACAATTGCAAATTATGTCCATATTTTGTTTGCTTTGGTACTGGAGAATGAATCCCAGTCCCTATGAAGTTTTTGAATTACTTTGACCTCTATCTATCACTGTCTTGCCACTGTTGATAATTATAACATACTACAGAATTCCAGATCCAGAAAAGACATTTAACAATCTAGTAGTCTAGTCACCAGCCACCAGTACTTTGCATATAGTAAGTGCTTAATAAACACTGGCAAACAAACATTCATTCACATATGCCAACTGAAAAAAATATAATCATATGAAAGATTTTAAATCAGGTGTAATTCCTGCTTTAATAAAGAATTCATTGCAAATTTAATGGTGAGCTGCCACAGCATATATTTTTCAAAACTCTAATATGTAATTTTTTGAAAGCAATGTTATGACATATCAGTATTTGTTTTTCATATACATTTTTTTTAAGCATTAACACTGAAATTTCTTATTAGTCCTTTTCAACAGGAGGAAAAACCCTAATAGGTGATACTGAAAAGGAAATTCACCCTTAAGAACATGCTCAAGTAATTTTTAAAGTACTTTTCTTCAAGTGGTTTAGATATGTGCTGACCTGTTTTTCCCAATCACCCCGACCTCAGAATAGAAACCATCCAAGTCCAAAGGATACAATTAACAATTGAAATTCACAGAAAAATTGACTTTGAGCATTTTACACAGTAATTATATCTGCCTGATTTTTGTACTCAGCAAATAATTGTATTGATAGTTGATTGAATTTATCATTTTTTCCCCCCGATCAGGTAATCTTTTCTTGAGCTTTGATTATGTTTTGCACTGTAATAGGCATTAACTGCTAAGAGTTGTTGACCACTGTTGGGTGCTTCCTATGACTCCTAGCAAGATTTTTTCTGAAATATACACACAATACATACAAAGATACATTATACAGCTTTAAAAAATAACCCCAAAAGAGAGATCTTATCAGGACTATAGGCAGAAGGATTTGCTTTTAAAAAATAATTATAAACACAAGCATATATAATCTATCATGTTTTGGTTTTTATAACTTGGATTGGTAGCATGGTTATTTGAACTACTATGATGGTAACACTGAAAAATACTTATTCACCTTACTAATTATTATACAGGAAAATAATCTTGGCAAGAATCCCCCAAAGAAATGCATGCATTCCTAACTCAAGAAAAGGAGAAACTACGAAATGGGAATATGGAAGTCTCTAAATTGCTTGAAACTGATGTTATAATGTCCTAAGGACAAAGGTCACACTTTTTCTAAAGACCAGTGCCTCAAAGTATCTATTTATACCCTTGAGACAGTTTTGTACAAGCTTCATTATGTGGTTTTCTTGCCTGCAGATTAAAAGCAGTAAATTAAAAGGGTGGGGAGGATAATAGAACTGTGTTCAGTGACTGCAGAAAGCAGCAACAGCTGACAGTGGGGAGACAGGCAAACTGTAACAGACAATAGAACTAAAAAAGCAAAGCTATTCAAAGCCATGTAGTGTGAGCAATGGCCCTAACCACCACGGCAGAAATAGAGGGCTTTATCTGTCAATGCTGTAAAATGAATATTCTAAAAGTGAAGAGTTTTAACTACTGTGGTCAGCACGCTGTCAGTTTTGTCTAACACCACAGTGGGTCACGAAGCCTTTTAACTTCGGCACTGTGCGCATCACTGTTAACTCCTGTACTGTAACTCCTTATTAAGACCATAACATGCAGTTATTGAAGTCAACAGTATTACTCTTAAATCTCTTGTTCTAATAGTTGGTTCCTCAAACGTCTTTACACAGTATTTCATGACATGGAGGCAAAATAAAAAGACGTCTTGTTACCTCTAAAAGGAGAATATTACCTATTAGTACAGTTGTATTAAATGAGGTAAAGTATGTAAAACACTTAGCGAAAGGTCTGGGGCAAAGAAAAGGAGCTATTTTATTTTAGCACTGAACACATGCCAGACCAAATCCTTATTTGCAGGTGCAGAAATTTAGCGTCAAGAGAACTGACTTCCCAAGGCTCTACTTCCAATGTTATTGTCTTGGATAAGCTGCTTAGCTGCGAATGTTGGAGATTTAGGGTATTGGCGGGCCCGGGGGCACGTGCCTGCTGGACTCCAGTGTGTAGAGAATTGGACGAATATGCTTGAACCAGGAGGTATTAGCTGTGCCTTTATCAACGGGTGTTAGAGGTGGCAGGTTGTGTGCTAACATCCTTCACTAACGGAAGCCATTCGTCTGCCTCGATTTAGTCAGAAAGAGCAAGACCCTCTGCTACCAAGGCTGTCATAGGATACTGGGTGGAACGCAAAAGCACGCCGACAACTTTACAGAGGGACTAGCACCCTCCTCTTGGGAACTCTCGGAGGGCGTCTCGAGCAGATTTAACCCAACCCGGTACGGCCCCGGCGAGGGCGCTCGCTCTGGGACCGCATCCCCCAAGAAGGGAAGTGCTCGTTCCTCAGCAGCACTTCCTCGCAGTCCGGAGGTAGGGAGTGCTGACTTGGCCTCACGGCTCCGCAGAGGTTGGCTCCCCGCACCTCGGCCCTCGGGACGGCCCGTTCCCCCGAACCCCCGGTTCGCCTTCCCTAAGATGGCGGCGCAGGCAGCGCTCACGCCCCGCCGCCCGCGCTCTCGGAGCCGCGGCCTTCTAAGGAGGCGGGAGAAGGCGAGCGCGCGGACCCCTGAGGGGCGAGGGCGACCGGGAAGCTCCAGGCCCAGCGCGGGCCGCAGAGTGTGGAGAAAAAGATCGCCTGCCAAGCGCAGGCGACCGGGGAACACCACCGACGCCACACAGAGAAGGGAAAAAAAGGGGGGAGAGGGGGAGGGGAGAAGCGGGCGGTAGCTGCACATCCGGGCCCTGCTCTAGGCCAGCCCCGGAAATGTCGTCGAAGCCTCGGGGCGGAGCCTGCTCTTCAAAGTACACTCTGCCCCCGCAGTCGCGCGCGTCCCCCTTCAGTGCTTGGCCGCGCCGTTTCTCCCCTCCCCTGACTTAGCGGTTCCCCTCTCCGAGCTCCGCGCCCTGTGGACCCAAAGCTGGGCGGCGGGGCTCCGTGGGCCGCGTGTCTCTGAACGTAGCGCTGGCTTCGTGACCCTCTTCTGCCCTCGGCTGCCCGGCGTTCCTAGTAGCGTTCCTCTCAGAGGACTCGCGCTGACCTCGGCCCTGCCGAGTCTGTCTAAGCGCTCCCCGGGAGCCAACCTCGAAATCCCGTCCGCGGCCCCCGCCCGGACTCCAAGCTGTCAGTCAGGGCGCCGAGCCCGCTCCTTCCGGCGCTCTCAGGCCCGCCCTCACCCCTCCTCCCTCCCCCGCCCCTCCCCGCGCGAGTGTCTCCCTCTCCCTCGCTCCCTCTCTCCCTCTCTCTCTCTTTTGTGAGTTATAGCAACCGTTGCCTTGTGAATCAAGCGCCATAGTCACCGTAGTCCTGGCGACTGTTACCCATCAACAACAACTACTCCTCTCCTCCTCCTCCTCCTCCTCCTCTTCCTCCTCCTCCTCCCCACCACCACCATCTCCATCACCCACCAACAACACCACAATAATCCACAGCCAAGGTGAATATTCTTCGGTCTCTACATGTGTGTGGGAGCGTGTGGACGCGTGTGTCCGTGCGTGTGTTCGTGTGTGAGAGCGAGCGTGGCTGTGCGGGTCTCCCTGCTGACACCGGCTGCGGCCGCTCGAGGGGCTCGGTCCCCGGGGCTTGTTTACAATGGCCCCGCGCGCCGGCGGGCTCGGGGGTGTGGGCGCCGCGCGCCTGCCCGCCCGGCCTGGGCGCTCAGGGATGGAGCGGGAGCCGGGGCTGCAGCTGCCCCGGGCTGCGGGCGCGCGGCAGGCTCAGGTGGAGAGCAGCCGTTCTTTCTCTGGCTCTTGAATTCTCTCTGCGAGCGGCTTGCTGGCTGCCTCTTTGAAGATGGAGAGACCGCAGTGAGCGGGGTACCCCAGAGGTGCCGCGGTGCTGCTGTGCCGCACTTGTGGGGCCTTGTTTGGGGTTTTGTTATTTTTATCCTCGTCCGGGCTGCGGGCGCGCGGCAGGCTCAGGTGGAGAGCAGCCGTTCTTTCTCTGGCTCTTGAATTCTCTCTGCGAGCGGCTTGCTGGCTGCCTCTTTGAAGATGGAGAGACCGCAGTGAGCGGGGTACCCCAGAGGTGCCGCGGTGCTGCTGTGCCGCACTTGTGGGGCCTTGTTTGGGGTTTTGTTATTTTTATCCTCGTCCATCGGTGAACTTTTCCCACAGCCCGGTCCCTTCGTTTTTGCCCCTCTCCGCCTTCTCTAAACGGGTTGCACTTCTTTGACCATCAGCAGCCTCACTGTGTTCTTTTTTTCTTTGAAAACTGTATTTTTCTTTGTGCTGCAAACAGTCTTAATATCCATTCAGCACTCTTCCCTCCCCCCTCCCCCCTCCCTTTGCACACACATTGAAACCAGGGGCCTCTGCATTGGGCTCTGTTGCTCTGAGAGATTCTCTCTCTCTCTCTCTCTCTCTCTCTCTCTCTCTCTCTCTCTCTCTCTCTCCTTTTCGGGGTGTGTGTGCGCTTGTGATTTAAACCGGATGCAGGGCATTTGTGATACTTGGGTTAGTAGTTATTGACAGTGCTTTATCCTTCATGTGCAGATGGGAGGGGTAGTCCTGAGGTTCCATTTCACTTTGATGCACCTCCCTCCCCACAGGAGAGTGCTAACAATTTTCATTGTGGTTTTGAGACTCTCTGTGTGATGAACCGGGAAGGACACAAGGAAGCTTTGTGAGAACTCGGTTCATAACGTTATTTGTGACAGTTATGGTACTTTGAGAGTTTTTTTTTCTTTTTTTTTCTTCTGCATCTCTGTTCCTTTCCCTTTGAGAGTTGAAATTGAAGTCAACTTGTTCATAAAGAATGTATGAAGCTTCTCAACTTGAAACGTGTGTATATTTCACTTTCTTTGTGGTTGTTAAGATCTAGGCATGTGTGTCCTTAACCATATTCTTTGTGTTTACTTTTTTTGGGGGCAATGACTTAAACCTGCTCAGAAGACAGAACTTCCTTTAAAAGTATTTCTTTTGAGAAAATAGTGGGGTTTCTCTTCTGTAGATTTACTTACCCAGCTCTCAAGTAGTATCCTTGATTACAGCTATCCTGGTTTTACAGATCCTTAATTTTGTTCATTTTTCAATCTAACTTTTAATTAATAGATTATCAGTAAAGAAAATACGGTAATGAACGAGTGCTGGAACAGATAAGCTATATTATTATAGTTGCACATATTGAAGTTTCTAATTCAGATTTTAAAAGTACCTATTTAAATAACCTTTCTAAACTCAAACATTTATTGATTTAACTGACAGAACAGCCTGTGAATAATGTGACAGTATTAATTATTCTTGAGATTGTCAATGAGCAGCTTGGGTAATTACACTGCCATTAAAGCTGATATTTTGTAAAATAAGAGTTGAAAAAGAAACTTACCTTTTAATTCATTTCCTTATGCTTGCTGTTTGATGTGAAGGTGACACCTGGTTCTGAAAGAAGTCTTCTCAGAGCTCTGAGACTTCTGTACAGTTCTACACATCCCTTTTCAACCTGTCTTTCATGCACATCTGTAATACTAACTTGTATATATATAATATATAGATATATTTTTTCTGTTTAGATGAGTGTCAAATGCCTGAATGCTTTTGGATGGTGAAGCTTCTGGGTCCTATAACTCTGTCTGAAGTTAATAGGAGTTTTGCTGTCTTGGGACAATTTTAGATCTCACGCCATTTCCATAAATCATATTTAGTTAATAGATTGTATATGCTAAAGTTTCATAGCTTGATATTTTTATTGGAAGTGTCCAAGAATGTTCTAGAAGCATTTCACTCATCATCCATATATCAGGTTTCCCCAAATTTAGATTTTTTTTATTGAATTATATTGCCTGTCCATTTAAAACATGACAAATGTATGTGCTAAGAGTTGATGTTGGCAGTACTTTGAGTTCTAATAAGATAAAATTATTATGGATTAAATTATGGCAGATTTATAACAGATGATCTTTAAAATTAAATACAAGGTTAAATACCGGCATTTAGCTCATTTTTTCTGTAATATTTTTCTAGGAGGGACTATATTATGCATTGGCATTCTTTGCTTTCAGTTTTTTAGATTAACAGAAATCTGTCAAAGTGATCATGCTTTGAAACCAAAAGTATTAAGTAGTGCCTTAATTCAGGTAGCTGAATTTTTGTAGTCTGTGTATTATAATGCCTGTCTCAATGTTTTTAGGTTGTACCTCATCCGAATTATATTAAAGACTATAGGGGACATACATAGTAAATTTAGATGTGTATGGTAAAATAATGCATTCCCAGAAGTTTTATATTATTTTACAATGTTTTCTAAGTATGTAGTAGTTATACCTAATTTCTAAAATACTGTAGTGTTATTCTAGTATTCAAACAGTCATGTATTCCATGGAGATACTCAAGAGATTTATAGTATATAAGCGAGATATACTTTAACCTTAAGAAAACAGTCATTTTTTTCAACTCTAAATTTTTGTGTGATTTTTTTAACCATTAAAAAGTAAAAATTAAAAATGAATGAATCTTAAATCAAGATAGACTCTGTCCGTTGTTTCAAATAATGGTCATATGTTACTTTGGGATGACATTTTAAAATTTCTTTTCAAAGTTAATATTCTGTGTATATTTTTCTAAACTTCCAACTAAAGAAACATTTCAGGCTTTTAAGTCTGGTGTGTGTGTGTGTGTGTGTGTGTGTGTGTGTGTGTGTGTCACACACATGGAGGTCAGAGGAAATCCCTGGATGTCAGTCCTCAAAAATAATCTTTTTTTTTTCTAAATAATCTAATAGAAATGTGACTATGAATTCCCATAGTGAAAATGTTACCAAAAATGAGAATAACAAGTGACGTTTTAAAGTATAATGTCTACTTGCTATTTGTTGGTTTTGTGTTTGTGTTTGTGTTTGTGTGTGTGTGTGTGTGTTGTGTGTGCACGCCAAACATTTGACTATATATCCTTTATTCACTTTCAATTACTGTAAAATAGTTTCCCTTTCTAAATCATTTTCCTTTAAATCTTTAACTCGTTGGTATATATTCCCAGTTGCCATCACAAAGTGGATTTAAAAGTCTTTTCTGTTCACAGGTGCATAGTGTTCCCATATTTTGGAAATCCAAGATTAAGTAGATTTGACTAAATTTAGCTTGTTAGAGACAGATGGCTGCTTTAAACAGGTGTCACTTTCACTTTTTTACTTCATAGTGTTAGGACTTCCAGTGGTTCACAGAGGTGCTGTCTAAAGCAGGTGGCATCCTTTGAGTTTGCTGCATGATCTTTTAGAGTTAATTATTTTCCTAGGAAGAAGGTTCTTTTTACATGTAAAAGTTTTTAACTATGAGTCTTTGTAGTACTCTAGATTTGTAATTTAACTCATATAACTTTTATTTCTGAATATCAAACTGTAGAAATTTTCAAACTGTAGAAATTATAGATTTGTGTATAAAACACCTATCAGTTCTTACAAATGATAAAGTAGCTTTGAATTCAAAGAAAGTATATAGGAATACTTTATATATTCAAGTCAAATTTATCTAAAGAAAAATCTGGGATGGACTTAAAGTACTATTTAGTTAGCATGACAAGTAAATTTTTTCCATTCTATACTTCAAAATTTTATTGATAGCATTATTTCAATTAAGCACATCCTAGAGACCAGTTTTCCTTTTGTTGGTTCAATATTTTAAAACTAAAATAACTTTTCTGTCTTACAGCTGCTATAAAATTTATAGTGATCCCTTAAAATGAAAATTGTTTTTGTTTAAACATGTTAAATATATGTACTAGTATAAATAAAAATGTACCAGCCTGTTGATTTCTAAGGTTTATTTTTGGTCTATGATTTTATTTTTTCCCTAGGAGTTTTATATACCTTATAATAGATACACCAGAGGGTGCTGTGCTGTTTGTAATATAAGATTATTATCATTGAAAGTGTGAATTGATTAGAACTTTTATTTAAAGAAAATGTTAGTTAGCTATGCATGCAAGCATATAATCTTACTTCTTTGAAGTTTAACATTTAATGTGCCACCTTACTTGGCAATTTCATATGAAAGCCTATCTTTCTGTTGACATACTGCAACAGTATCATATATCTTTGGCATAAACTAGTAAAGAACTATTGAGGTGATCCCTGACAATGTAGCCTTGACATAGTCTGATGTTAACATTTAGTCCAATAGTCATGTACTTTGATCATGTTCTGATGGTATTTCAATTTTATCTCTTAGTTGAACTTGAGAATGGATAGTATCTGGCAATATGACTTTCTACTCCTGAATTTACTATTGCTTGCACATACCAATATATCATACTTTTTTTTGCATTTCCTTATAGCATAGTTAGTGTTAGTGCTTATGACATAACCATAAAATAAAAAACCTGGAAATTATAAGTGTTATATTAATTATCAAGCTTATTAGTAGTAATACACATTAACATTTACCTAGATAATTCAGTTCCTATTTTGTGCTATTAGAGTAGTTTGGTTTGGCTTCTAACTTATCAGGAAAATTTTAGGGTCTTTACTTTATTCTGTGCCATATACTTACAAATTGGGAGTGGCTTTCTGTTTCTTAATATTTTTCAGTAAGAGGTTATTTTTTAAAGTGTCAAATTCAGTTTATTGGGTGACTGTCTTCCATCATTGACTGTACTTTTACATCAGTATATTCGTAAAGGCAAATATTGGGCCAATAGTATCTTCAAGAAAGCTCAGAAGGTTATAGCTATATTATACAAACTTTAATCTGGGTACTGATACACTACTATCTCAACCCAGCTCCTGTCAGCCTCTTGTGACTCTTTTTTAAACAATAACTTTATAAACTGTAGCAATCCATGTGTAGGCATGCCTTGATTCTAAAATGTCAATAGGGAATAACACTTTAAAAAAAAAAATGGTCTTACTGCCATAGTTTAGGTGTTTTAAAAAAGATAGAACCCTTGGCCAGGCGTGGTGGCACACGCCTAAAATCCCAGCACTTGGGAGACAGAGGCAGGTGGATCTCTGTGAGTTCAAGGCCAGCCTGGTCTACATAGTGAGTTCCAGGACAGCTGGGTCTACAGGGAGACCCTGGATCAAAAAAAATAGTTTGTCATTTTGTGCCACTGAGGTTTTAAATGTATATGGCAAATATATTAAAATCTTTATATTTGAAGTTTTATATTTCATATCGAAGTATACTAAAAGTTGAAAAAACCAACTTGGATTTAGAATGTTAATAAATGGATAATATACTGTATTATAGACTAAGCACACGGCCTTTAGAGTTAGAATTCAGTTAATCTTACTAGTTGATTTGCCTTAGACAAGTTATTAACTTGCGCTTAGACTCAGTTTTCTCCTCTAGACAGTTAGGATCAATCCTCTGTATCTCCTGAAGTTTTGTGAGGCTTGAAAGAAGTAAATTCATGTACTGTGCATTGGTCAGTATTAGAATATGTGCTCAATGCCTGGTGGCTATTTCTGTTAGGAAAGGCTGAGACGATATATTTTCTAATTTTTTGCTCACCTAAGAATCCTTTGATATGACCCTCTAAACATCTCTTTTTCATGGGACTGAAGTTTTGACAAATTTACCCTAATCTAACTATCATTAGATATCTATTCTCTTTTTCTCACTTTATAAACAAAATAGAGATGAGAAGCTATCAGAGGCTTGGATTAGCATTTGTTAAACAGTCTTGTTACCATACTGTATTAAAAGTGCTAGCCCAAAGCTATGTTTTAGTTTGGCTTTCCCACCCACCCTTATGATGGGCTCCCTTTATTATGTTTAGATAACCTTCCTGGTCTAGAGATTTCAAATTAAGAATTAATGTGATATTTTGTGATCTCTTCTTCCTGTTGTCCGTTTCATTGTTCCATTTATATTTTCCTCTTCAGATGCTATAAATGAATGCATTGGAAAACATTTCGAGCCCTCTTTATAAGCTATACTAAGTGTAATCATTACTAAATAATGAAGATAATGTGGACAGTTATTAAACATGAATTCATTAAAAAACCAACTGCAATTTTATAACATTGTTTAAAAGTTGTTACTAAGGGAAAATATTTGAGGTTGCCACTGATAACAGTTGCTTATCAGTA
Organism: Nannospalax galili; assembly: GCF_000622305.1. Classification (NCBI taxonomy): domain Eukaryota; kingdom Metazoa; phylum Chordata; class Mammalia; order Rodentia; family Spalacidae; genus Nannospalax; species Nannospalax galili. Next base: position 1,695,582 of record NW_008345602.1, read on the forward strand.
AGGAGTTCTGGAATAATTTGCTAACCCTTACTAAGTTGTAGAATAACTCTGGAGTATTATCCAGTATGATACACACTGTGAGATATCACACAAGAAAAATGCCATTTTTGGCCCTCTTTAGATTTTAAAAAGGTTTACAATAACATTTTTAAGTTGGCTGTCACATCTGAAGTTGTGATTTGATAATTTGCTATACTTTTGCTTTTTTAAAAGCAATTTTATTAAGAATGATGTGTTTTTCTCATTTTAGAGTACTTTAAATAATCCTAATCTTTATCAAACTGGAAATACGATGTATTTATGATACTATGTCATTTCTTGGAGCATTTCCAGTTCAGTGCTACTTTCTTGAGGTAAAGAAAATTAGGGGAAATGCTTAAGTTCTTGGTTAAGTATTTAATGAATTATATGGTCTTCTTTACATTACTTTTTTTAGAGGTCTGGCATATAAATTAGACTGCTTTTATTTCAGTCATCTCCAATTCCTCAGCCTCCTGGGTGTGGGAATTAGGGGGCCTTGCCACTGTGCCCACTTCAGATGTGACACAATTCTCAAGGAACCCTGGAAGAAGACTAGGAAATGTAACTTACATGAATAGACTTTACCACTTCCAAATATCTAATATTTTCTTGCAATTTCTGTCTGACTAACTTGAACAGAAACATAACTTTTTTTCACTAATGTAATCTGAATGTTTTCATTCAAAAGGCTTCCTAGTCCTGGGTATGTAATGGCTTCTGGCAAAGTAATTAAGGGTTAAATCCCTAAAACTGCTGTATTTGCAGTCACCCATATCTATGACGACTCTTAGTATTCTTTCTTTTATTGAAGCAGTTATACCCAGTCAATACTGCATGTCTTTGTTTCATAGTGTCTGGTCAAGGATTCTCAGAGGTTCTTTTTTAAAAAAATATTTTATTTCATTTAATACTTTATTTTATGTGTGTGGAGTGTAATGCCTGCATGTATGTAAGTGTCCCGTGTTGTACAGTGCCCACGGTGGTCAGAAGAAGGTGTTGAATCCCATGGAACTGGAGTTATGGATGACTGTTAGTGGTATGGAACCTGGGTCCTCTGCGAGAACAGTCAGTGATCTTAAATGCTGAGCTCTCTCTCCAGCCCCTCCCAGAGGTTCTTGATATTTTCTGCTTAGGCAAAAAATGGGTGTAGGCTAATAGGAGCTTATCCAGGAGCATTAAAACACTGAGGCCGCAGCAGCCTGAAAATAAAGTGAGGGGAGACAGATGTATTCAGAAATGCTAGAAGAAGAAAGGAGAGTGTGAGTAGACCACAGAGTAAAGGACTTCAATAGTGCCAGTCAAAGGAGGATAAAGAGGAGGGCAAAGGGACCCTGTTTGCCACTGATTATAAAACTTTAATCACGTAAACTGTGAGGTCTCAGTTTCTCTATCTGTAAAACAGACCTTGTTCTCTCCAAAGCTCTTTGCAGTACTAATAATCTGTAAATCTATGATAAGATTCACACTTGGAAGACAGAGCTTGCCTTGGAGTCAGGAATTGGTGTGGCTTTTAACCTGTGTTCTCTATGGCAAGTGCTCAGAAAGTTTTACCATTTCAGTGACTTCTTTAGAGAATGGTGGCCAAGTGCTCTGATTTCCTCACCCACATAGGAATTAGCTGAGCCTCACAGCTTGAGCTCCTGCTGGAACAAACTTCTCTGAGTATGTGTGCCAGACAAGTGTCTGACAGTTGGGGCTCTTGCCTGTTGCTCACCAGTGAGATGTTTAAAACAAGACATAATTTCCCCAGTATGTGGATAGTCCGAGGACAGGGGGGTGGGAGGGTATGGGGAGAGGCAGGTGCTAAAGGATGAAGTATTTTTGTATTTAGCAAAGAACATATATTCTGCTGTATCACAACTTTCGCCAGTTTAATAGGGAAATCTATGAAAGATTAAGAGATTAAAATTTTTGCCATTAAAATTACTGTTGAGTTATATTTTAAATAATATATGCATGTTGAAGTTTCTGAACTTCATTTGGGTTTGTACACTAATAGCATTTGTATATATTTAATTATGACTGTTGTTCTTAAAATGGATCCGGCTGTCTTCATTCTCATTATAGTTTATCTTAACATGCCAAATCATTTTCAGAGACTGTTCTCTGAAATTACATTTCTTCGAGCTGGGTACAGTGGCCCATGCCTTCAATCCCAGTCCTTCAGAGGTTCAGACAGGAGAATTGCAAGCTGGAGGACAGGGCTACAAAGGCACCATGACTCAAAACATTTTTTCCCTTCAATACTTTTAACTGTGAAAGAATGAGAAGGTTGTTGAAGGGGAGCAAGAAGCAGCAAATACAGTTAGAAATCATACCCTGTTTCTGTAGTTAAATACCAGTACTTTACCCCTTTTCTTGCATTGAAGTTCTGTTGCAGGGGAGATTGGGAAGGCAAGAGACAGATGTGATTAACACAACCTGGTATTCCAGATCTTGTTTCTTCTGCTGCACTGTTTTTTTTTTTTTTTTTTTAAATTACTAAAATGTTGGTTACAGCTTATGAAATTATTTAATTTCTCTGCTAGACAATACATCTGTGTTTATAAAACTTCTTTTTCCAGAGCTAGCAGGGTTGCTTTAGGAATGCACAGATTCAGCCTTTTTGTTTTTTTAAAGCTCAGACTCTTGTTGAACTTTTGATCCTCCTGCCTCCACCTCCCAAGTGCTGGAAGTACAGGTGTGCGCCATGGTACCCGGCTTGTAAGTCATTTCTTAACTACCTCTGTACATTTTATTTTGGATACATATTTTTGTGGTCATATATTTGGCAATAAAACCTAGAATTTTCTACTGCTTCTGTTTGTGCTGACATTTTAAAGAACCAAAGAGAATGATCTGTAACATCAAACTTTGATTTATTAGCCTCTCATTATGTCTGATGATAATCTTGGAAATGAGTTTTGATGAAGTGTTGGCCTTAGTTAGGGCTATTGGTAAAAATGAAACAAAAAAAAACCTGTTAAACTAATAATCTGGAAACTACCTTTCAACTTTCAAATGTACATATAGCATATATTTAATGTGGTATGGTATAAACCCAACCACATGAAAATTTAATACATGGAAGATGAAATAAATTTTCTTTGTTTCAAAATCATTATCTTGCATGATTCTAAAAGGCATCTAAAAATGTTTTGTCATGGGGCTGGAGAGGTAGCTTAGTGGTTAAAAGCACTGACTGCTCTTGGAGAGGACCAGAGTTCTGTTCCCAGCATTTACATGGTAGCTGACAACAGTCCAGTTCTGGGGGATCTGATGACCTCTTCTGGCTTCCACTGGCATTGCATAACACTGCTGCACCTAACATACATATAGAAAAAACATCGATATGCATAAAAATAAGTAAATACAAAAATAAAAGTTTTGTTTGAAAAATTGCATTTTAGGGTGTTTTGTGTACACATTAGAAAGTTACTTTAATGCACATTTTGTTTGGTGCTATAGAACTTTTATCAGTATAGATTTCTGCTCACTGCTCTTGCATTATATCTGCCTTGGAAGAGTATTAGGAACCTCGAGCATTTCCATTTCAGTGCTACTTTCTGGAAGCAAAGAAAATTAGGGGAAATGTTTAACTTCTTGGAGTGACATCTGTGTGAGGTTGGTAATAGCTTTTGCTAGTGCTTCCTTCGTGCTGTATATGACTTTTACAGGCTTATTTAGTTAACGAAGGCTACAAGTGCTGAAGTTGGATTGATACACAAATTATAGTTCACTTTTGTTAAAACAGGTTACATTTTATGATTTTTTTGTGTTTTAGAAGTCTACTAGGTTATAAAATTTAAAATCTTTTAAATAGAGTAGAATGAGTAGAGCTATTATTAGATATGTGTTTGTATCTCAGCAAAGGTTTGAGAGCCATGGTTTTGGAAGTGAGGTGTGATTCTTTTATCTGAATTTGGAAAGAGAATATTTTGATTACCCAAGACTTGCTTGAACTTTTGTTGGAATTAAAAGAAGTACAAATGACCTTGGACTGGAGTTGAAGATCACAGTAATGTGTGAGAGGAGGTGAGTGCAGTAATCCCGATATCCCACCCACCTCTAGTCCTGTAACCCTGGGTAAACATTAAATATTTCTTTCTTACACAGAATAAGCCTCTTTATAAAATTGTGCTTTGATTAATTTCTATTGCTCTCTGGAATTCCCTAAACATTATATGTGAGCTTTGAAAATTCTAGTTTACGTTTTTGCTTACAAATCTTGGAAATAATGCCTCCTATAGATGAACCCCATGCTCAGAGCACTTTAATCTAAAGGAATGGAATAAAAATGAGAGTAAGTGAGCAGAATTGTATACACTAGAATATGAAAGTTGACCAGTGCAGAGGAGAGAAAAAGAGTCATTTCAGGGGCTGTATGTGAATCCCAGTTTGCAATGTATAGCAAATCTAATCGTGTCACTACTATTTGATGCAAAAACATTTTAGCTGAAACCTAAGAAAAAATGTGGATATATCAGTATTTGGGTTTTTAGTTTTATGCAGTTGTTTGATTTAAATTAGTAAGCATTTGGTGCTCATACTGTTTTGGTTAATTTAGGAATTCTGAAATGGTTTAGATTTCCATTGTTTTAAGGCGTACTTCGAAAAGAAAATAAAGGTTTGGAGTGTTAGACCAAAATTTCATATTCTCAGTTATGAAAATTATTTCTAAGGTTTCAAAATATAAAAAGCTACAAAAATTATTTAGAGTGATACTTGGGCATATGTCAGGATAAAAGAAAATCGTAGAATACTGAGAAATGGATGAAATTACTAATGAAATTGTAATTAAAGATAAAAACAGGAAAATGAATAAGCCAGTATGACTAGTAAGATAATTTATTGAATGAACTATGTGTATATTAAATTATATAAACCCTTGTTATGATTTTTATCTTGTAGGAGAGACTGAAGAAGAGGCCATACTTTAAAAAATATTTGTTATTTATTTATTGTTTTCATTTTATATGTATGAGTGATTGCCTGCATGTATGTAAGTGCACCCATGTCATGCATGCTCATGGAGGTCTGAAGAGGGTGTCAGATCCCCTTGGAACTGGAGTTATGTACAGTTGTGGGTGCTGGGAATTGAACTCGGGTCTTCTGCAAGAGCAGCCAGTGCTCTTAACAGCTGAGACAACTCTCCAGCCCTGATACTGATTTTTTAAATGATACCGCATTTTAAATTTTTTTTTCCAAATATTTACAATTTGGCTCTGCTATCTTGTTTTTTTTTTGTATAAAGTTTGACTATTTCTAGATGATGTGTCTAGAAAATAAGCAACTTAAGATGTTGTACCAACATCTTATATTTATTGTTAAAAAGAAATACAGTGTTAGTATACAGAATAGGCACAATTCATATATTATAATTGAGAGATCTGATTACCTTATATCTAAAACTATACATTTGGGAAGTTAGTATATTGTAGAAAAACTATGTATCATAAATATATATATTCTTTTTTTTTGAGATATGGTCTCCCTGTAGCCCCAGCTGGTCTGGAACTCATATGTAAACCAGGCTGGCCTTGAACTCACAGAGATCCACCTGCCTCTGCCTCCTGAGTACTGGGATTAAAGGCATGGGCCACTATGCTTAGTGCATATATATTCTTAATACATTTTATATATTGGAATCTGTAGAACATGTCAAAGTAGAAGAATATAATGAATCCTATGTATATATCACATGGATTCAAAAATTAATATCTTGTTTTTAAGCTATACAATTAAAAAGCACCATGATACATGTCTGTTGTCCCAGCTCCACTGGAGGCAGAGGTGGGACTCTCACTTGAACTCTGCCAAATTAAAGATACACAATTTGAAAGACTTGTTATTGAAATTAACTTAAGCCCTTCTTTATCCTGTGATACTTTGAAAAAAAATAAATCTTAAGAATAGATTCGGTGTAAATTTGAACCCATTATTATATGGAGGACAAAATGGTTTAAGGTGACTGACCTTTATATTATTTCCTCCATGCACAACATTAAATTATAAAAGTGTTCTCATCTGCTGGTCAGTTCATTTGTTTAAGTGATGCCAGACTTCTCTACTTAAAATTTGATTTATTAAAAAAATGAGAGAAGCACAAGGACACAAGTCCTCATTGTTTGAAGGATATAGGAAAAAAAAGTCTTGAGGTATATCCTTCTACCCTTATGGAGTTCATATTTTGTCTGTAATTCTTCCAACCTGTTTATGGGTAGGTTTAGGTAAGTATTAGCCACTTTTTTGTTTGATGAGGGAAGAGAACCAAGTGTCTTCTGGAATATTCCATTCAAAGTTAGTTACTGGATGAGGGATATAGCTCAGCTGGTAGAGTGCTTGCCTAGTGTGCATGAAACCCAGAGTTCAGTCCCTAGCACCACATAAACTAAACATGGTGACATACACCTGTAGTCCCAGAACTTAGGTGGTGGAGGAAAGAGGATCAGAAATTTGTGGTCATCTTCAGTTTACATTAGTGAGTTCAAGGCCAGATGCATGAGATTATGTTTCAGAAACCTGAAATTAGCTACTGAATGACATGATTGAACTATTTGTAATAGAACACGAAGAAGCATCCAAGAGCTAATGCACTAATAATTTGTGATGTCATTCAAAGCACTAATGTTTTCTGAATTCAGTATCTTCATGTAATGCATAGGCTGCTTATTTACTTAGTTTTATTTTTTATTTTACTGTGGCCATATAGTAATTGAAGACCCCCCCCAATGTTAAAGTCTATAGAAAAATCAAACAAGAAGACCTCCAGATCTGTTATTCCTGCTGGAATACATTCTGTGATGGACTAGCATATAAAGCAGATTGTGACTATTGGCATTTGAATAAACAACAAAAAATGTAGACCTGATTCTCTCTATTTGAAAGCTGCTGTTTCTTTGCTGTTTGTATGTAAATGATTAAATTGAGAAAAAAATGAATACATTATGTTAAGGCCTACTTGAGTTTTGTATTTGCATTATTTCCATCTCTCCCACTTCCCCCTCCAACTCCTCTCATGTTGCCACAACTTCTACTCAATTTCTTGTCCTCTTTTTTGATTATTATTGTTACACACACACATTTATAAATAAATAAATAAATAAATAAATAAATAAATAAATAAAATGCACCAAGTCCAGTCAGTGATGCTTCCTGTGTACATGTGTTTAGGGCTGACCACTTGAGATTAGATATCTATCAGGGAGCTTGCCCCTGGAGAATACTAATCCTGCCTCAGCATCCATTGGTTGCCCATGGCACTTCATCTAGAAGTGGATTATGTCAAATTTCCTCCTTGCATACTGACATGTCAACTGGAATTGTCATTTTGCCCGTCTTGTTAGACTACCATATTGTGGCGATTTCATGGGTGCAGCTTCTCTGTCATGTTTAGAATGCAATATCGAGCAGTAGGTGCCCTATTCCTCTGGATCTTGCAGTCTTCCCATCCCCTCTTCCACAGTGTTCTTTGGGCCTTAGGTGTAAGGGCTGCATTTTAGATGATCAGTTAGGACTAGGACCACAAAGTCCCTTATTGTCTGTATTTTGATCAGTTGTGGAACTTCATTATAGTCTTCATCTGTTACAAGAAGAAATTTCTTTGATAAGGTGATATCTACATTTATCTGTGAGTATAAAGATAAATATTTAGAATTTAGTAAGAAATTATATTAGTTTAGAAAAGTATCAGTAGTATGTTCTTTTCTATGATTTCTCCAATTGTGTACTTGACTATGTTCATAGTGCCCTGCATGGGTTGCTGCCTATTGAATGGGCCTTAAGTTCAATTAGGCAGCTGTTGATTACTCCCAAGATAAAAGTGCTACTATTGCAAAATAGAGATATTTTGCTTGGCCAGTCATTATTGTGGCTTGTGGGCTTTACAGCTGGGTAGGGCCATTGATAGGTTTTCTCCCTTGGCACCTTCTGATACTATGAGAGCTGGTCTTCAGGGAGGAGGCTTCCAGGTCAGTTCCAGCTCAATTACTCCAAGTCCTTTATCCAAAGTATATGGTATCTTCAGCAATAGGGTCTTTTACCTTCATGTTCTGAAAGGCAACCAAGGGCTATAGCAATAGTGTCTATGATTTTTGAAGTTTCTTGGACTGCATTGACCAACAACTCCAAGGGAGGTTTCTGTTGCCTACTGGAATTTTTGTTAGATAGCCTTTAGCTATACACATGAACTCATTCACACACACACACGCACGCACACACACACATTTTTCAGTAGACTTATGAAATAATTTCTCATGTTTTTTTTTCTTACAACTTTAGTATTATACAGGGGGAGAGTGAGGAAAGGCTTGCATTTTTAATTTACATAATAACTAATTGTTAAACTTTTCTGACTTAAAGATTTTAATGGAAATGTATATGACTTAACACAGTGTTCTACAGCAATCTTTTAAAAATATTTCTTTCATAGGATTAAGTAGCCAGACAATGATATAAAATAACCAGAGCTGTGTTCTGATTAAAGGATCTTACCCTATAACTAATTAGCCAGGACTAGAGATGTAGCTCAGTGGTAGAGTATTTGCCTATTGTACTTAAAGCCCTGGATTTGAATCCCCAAAACCACACACACACATGTATGAAATAAAATAACGTAACAAAATTGAGTGAGCCAAAGATTGTTTAAACAAAACATCAATGTGACCCTACAAAACAAAATATAATGTATTATGTTAATTAATGTAATATAGATTTCATTATGGAATTAATGCATTGCCAGTCTAAATAGTTATTTTTTTTTGCTTTTAGAAACCTTATACTAAAAGTAGAATTTCATTTGTTATTATTTTATGTTGCAGAAATATCAGTGAAGCATAGGCAATTTTATTCTGATCAGCCTTTAAACATTTCTTTGTTAAATTTGGCTGTCAATTGTTATGTGGTATAATAAAACAAGCATTTTTGATGTGAGAATAATATCAGTATGCTTATTATTAAAACAATAAAAGCAAACAACTGTGTTTTGGAAGAATCTTGTCTTTTCATGTGTAAAGGGGAAATTTATCCAAAAATTGATTCAGGTATTTTAGAACCTGTTCCTTTTCATACAGCAGTCAAACTCTTGAGTCTGGATCCTAAAATGCAATATGCTGAACGGCTTCTTTGACATTCAACTTCTGTCTTTCTGTCCCTGCTTAGATGTTCTGTTGACCATTTTCCTCAGCAAAATGAAGCAGACGGGTCTGCAGTGAAGACAGAAGAGTGAACAAATATGTAGGGTTCTACTGGAGACATAATTAGGATATCTTTATTTTAGAGCCATATTTTCTATAAAATTTTCTTGAGCTTTAGGGTTTGTCTGATTGAACCCCCATCCCTATCTCCCACTTATTAAAGATAAGAAAACTGAGGTTAATTGACTTGTACAATGATAAGTTATCTGAGCTAAATATTAGAACCTAATACTTTTCACTCTGGTAGGTTTTCTTATAGCTAGTGCAAAAGTTTTCTTAAAGGCAAACAACACAAATGTGCTGTCTTTTGAATTCCATAATTCTCATTTTATAATTTTTAATCTCTTTATTTTTCCAGGAAGAGCAAACTTTTATAATTCTCCACATAACTTTTGAATACATATTTTTAAATTTCCACCTATAAGTTTGAGTTGTTGTGTTTTAGAATGATCTAAAAATAAAATGAAAATATCTTAAAATCTTAGGCTGCACATTAAGAGGAAATACTATATTTAGTGGATTTTTTAATGTAAGAACTGTATTTTTATCCTTATTTATAATTTTTTGTATGTCACAGTTGATATATAAATATAAATAATCTCAGGCTCGGTATGTACAGTTTTACTTTTTCATGTTAAGGTATGAACTTATGACCTCATCCCTGGCACATACTCTACCGCTGAACTACACCCTGAACTCTCCTCTTCTTCGAAGAAGAAAAATGTAGTTATAATCATTCTGAAGATTGTTATAAAAATCCACTTATGAATTTTAAAAATGGCAAAGTTTGTTCTTGTGGGTTACTCTTGTGTGAAGAAAAAATGAAATAATTGGCAGTTGATACAGGTGTTACAAACTGAGACTTGCATCAAGAGGATGAGTATGTGAAGAGACCACCTTTCCATAGCAACCAGAGGCAATGCTATTATATCATGTCTTAATTTCTTAACTTGAGGTTTTGGAGTAATATGTTGTTTATTGATTAGTAGTATGAGACTGTGGCCGGAATAAATACCAAGATTTTGGATAACTGCTCCACCCTCTGTTTTTGAGCTCAAGCTTAAAGTAATTGGCTATCCTTTTCAGGAGAAAGATGAGTAGTTTGAGCCTTAGCACTGTTAATTATTTGAAGCAATCCATCTAAGAAACACCAAGAAGATGACAGCTAAACTTTTCAACACAACATGATTTCTCTGCAGTCTAATTTGTGGCACCAAATCTGAAAGGATACATTTATATAAAGCAAGAATAGGTTTCCTATGGGGGAAAACCATGTGTCATTTGCTCTTAACAAGGTAAATCCCCACAGGCAGACCTTCTTGTAAAACTGTTCCCATTGGATTTATTCTCAACTTCAATAAAAAGGAGATATGGTAAACAAAGGTATGATGAAATATTACTTAGCTCTTGCATTTTTGCTTGAAGATTCCTCATTCTTATTCTTTATGGTTTAAAATATGCTGTTTCATATGAATTAAGAAAGACTCAAACATAGTGCATTACATATTTTAGTGGGGAGTGGGATCTAAATTTATTTTTAAGTTTAAATGTGTTTCTGACTAACATATGTACTGGACCATAAAATGGAAAATATAAATGTTGAAAGTATAATTCATCTCAGGAAAGAGTACTTAGTACTTTGGGGACTTAAGTTAAATTTTAAATAAAGAGAATGAGTTACTAGACTATCTAAATACTAGATTGTTTTACCTATAGGGTATGAAAGAGGAAAAATGTTGGGGCTGGAGAGCTGGATTAACGATTACAATAACTGGCTACTCTTGCAGAGAACCTGAGTTTGGTTCCCAGCACCCTTATGGCAGCAAACAACCATCCATAACTGCAGTTCCAGCGCATCTAATTCCCTCTTCTGTCCTCCATGGGCTTTGCATGACACAGGTGCACTTATATGTTGCAGGCAAACACTCATACACTCAAAGAAAAATAGATTAAAAAAGAAGAATGTCAAACATGGAATGTGATCTTAATATCTTGAATTTATAAATCTGGATACTAAATTTGTGTGTGTGTGTGTGTGTAGATAGGATCCTCTAAAATGAAGGGTGTTTTAAAAAATCATTTCAGTTTTATATTTCTCTGGGTCAGACTCTTTTCAGGATTACTCCCTGCCTGTTTATTAGATTAATTTAAGAACTATTTACTCAGTGCCATATTGTGGCACAAAATTACTTAGCTTTTGGCACTTAGAAGATTATTGTAGCCTCAGGTCCATTTCAGACTCATACTTTTATCACTCTGCTCTGTAAGTTCACTTTTCTAACTCTTGTGAGACTACTTCAACTCTGTGAAGTAGGATTAATAAGTCTGCTTAAAAGAATTTTTGGAAGACACCATATGTGGCATAGGTAAAAGCTACTGTGCTTGACATGTAAGTTATCAAGTAAGTGACATTTGCTTTGGTTGTCATGAATTCTGCCTTGCTATTTCTGTTTTCTAAAACTTTGTTCTCTTTTTTTTTATTCTGCTTAGAATGCATTTTGTTCCCTAATTAAATTTCTCTTTTGTAATTTAAAAGTGGTCCTTAACTTAATAGGCTCACTTCTAATGATTTTTTTTTTATCTTTGGTACAAATGGACATTGTGATTTACACAATGTTTTGTTCTGATTTAGATTTTGTTCATTTATAAATGTTTAATATTTTCAAATGTAATCTTCCTGAGGGCAGAAGATTATGTATTAGATTTTATAAATTGATGTCCTTTCCTAGTGGAAGAAATTGGTAAGTAATTTGTTGATTACCCTTCAGATTATAGTCTATAATCAACTTACAGAAAATACATTGAACTTTTATAATTTGTCCCATCCATAATTTTTAATTGCCATAGAACAATGCACTTTTAGTTCATTGCATCTGTTTACTTCCTTTTGCTCAAAACAGATTTAATGGCTTAAGTGAATGGAGTTTTGACATTTTGTTGAATATAGGACTATCTAGTTAGGAGTAGATTTGGCCTGACCTTAAAGTCTTTTTCCTTCTTATCTTTTCAAATGAAATCTTATTACCTCACTCTGCATACGTAAATGAATTTCATCTCTCTGTGGGATTTCTGTAGTGTCTTGACAAAGAAGTATCAGTAGTTGGGGAATGTTTTATCAAATCTAGTTGTAGTAGATGTAGGAATTCCCAGTGCTGCTTACCATGTGAAAAACTGGGCATTATGGGAATTTTGCTTTTTGGAAAGCCCTTTGAATACCCTAAATCTCTGATGTTTTTCCTTTGGATGCCTAATTTGACAATCCATTGGAATGTTAAAGTTGTAGGTTCAGGACTTGAGTTCCAATGTCATCACCAAGGTAAACTGGTGAAATCAGAATAGAATTACTATAGAAGTCACACCTGTGTTGCATTTGAGGCATTTAAATTAGTATTGTCCCATGGAAAGCTGCATTATCTGTCTCAATGACTACTACATAGACTTTATTCTGAAAAAAAACTTTGATTTTATATGGAATTGTCTTTATAAATCCATTCAGCCCTCTTTTTAGTTAGTATATTTATCCATTATTACTTGAGGGGATAAGTTTATTGAATTTACTACTTTCTGTGATGTGATTTTAGCTTCAGATTTGAGGAATTCCAATTTTTATTAACAAGTTTTAATGTATATGCCTATTTTCATTATTTGCATGCATGTATGTGCGTTGTGTGCGTGTGAATGTGTGTTTCTGTGGACACATGTGTTCAGGTGCACATGCACACACACGTGTGTGCCTGCAAGTTGGAGGCCCAAAGTTGACATCAGGTGTTGATTTTCTTCTTCAATCTTTCCTGCTATTCTTTATAGAGGCTGGGTCTCTCGCTGAACCCAGCTCATAGATTATGGCTGTAGGCCTGCCAAGTTAGCTAGCTTGCCTAGGGATCCTGTATCTCTGCTTCCCCAGGGCTGGGGTTACAGGCAGCCACTGTACCTGCCTTTATTTTACATGGGTTTTGGGAATTGGAGCTACAGTCCTTTCTTTTACATGGCATGCAGTTTATTCACTGAAACATCTCCCCAGCCCTTTCACTTTATTATTATTTTTTTAAAGTGTGTGTGTGTGTGTGTGTGTGATTTGTGTGTGGTGCATGTGTAGGCATGAATGGAGGTCAGAGAACACCTTCAGGTGTTGGTTCTCAGGTATCTTCCAACTTTTATTTGAGATAGGGTCTCTTTGGCCTGGATTTTGTCACCCTAGCTGGCTGTTGAGCATCCACAGATCCATCTGTCTCCCTCTTCTATCTTGCCATGGCTGGGATTATAGGTGTGTATCACTGTGTCCTGCTTATTATGTGGGTCCTGGGGGATGGAGCTCTGGTCCTAAAGCTTGCAAGGGAAAAACTACCTACCAAACCATCTCCCCAGCCCTCATTTTCACTTTTTTATCTCCATACATCTGTTAAGCAATTATTGACACAATAAGAGGCAAGAAGTGAACTGCTGTGAATACAGCAGTGAACAAAATGGATTAGGCTTCTGTCCTGGAAGAGTGGCCATTCAAACAACTGGAGATGAAGGAGAAAGAAAATAAATGAAAATGAATTATAATAGATGGTTATAAATGCTGTGGAGAAAAATAGGAGGAGAAAGGAGGATAGAGAGAGGTGAAAGGGGTGGAGATCCTTCAGTTTCAAATAATGCAGTTAAGACTTGCAGAGAGGGTAACCTCTGAACAAAGACATGGAGGTAAGTCTTTGTGCTTCTTCAATGACTGTATTTATAATATTGATGCTTTGATTTATGCCTTCTCTTTTAGCACTTTAAAAAATTTTGTTCTCATAGCGTATTTTTCCTTCCTGTTTGGCCCCATTTTTAAATTTTTATGTACCTCTCTCTCAAAATATTTTGAGGTACATTTACTAGTAATATGGGTTTAACAAAACACTTAAGAGACTTTGAAATTTAAATCCTTCAAGGGTTCAAGTCTGAAGTTCCTCTGAAACACTTGTAACTGTTACTAAAATGTATCCTATAAACTAAACAGAATTCACATATAAATATTACATTTAAAATTATGATTAATAGCCAAATTAAAATTAGAATTGACCAGACTGTAACTTGACTGATTTTGCTCTCAATTTGCTTATGAGTAACTTAAATTGACAAAAGAATCTTTGTTTGATGGGTTCTATGCTAAACCTATCCATCCTGTCTTAAAAATTTTAATATCTCTTTGTGTAGCATAGATATCATACTACATCTTTAATCATACTATATGAGTTAAATTTATTTATAAAACTTTGAAAATGCAAATAGACAAATGATATCTTATTTAGATAAATAAAAGTTACTAATGAAGGCAAACTGTTCTGAATTTTGTTATTTTGACAAATAGATTGTGATAGTGATATTTTTAGATGAGAATTCAATGTGCTCATGTCAAAATCATATTTTCCATTACAGTTCATTGTCACATATTCCACATTATTTACCTGTCATCCATTGCTAAATGCATAGCTTCATATTTGAGGCTATACATTGACATCTTCAAAAATTGTACAAATATGTAATGTGATATAAACATGTATTTTATAACATTTAAGTAAAAATTAGGATTTTATGTGCAAAGAAACATTTTTCTGAACATTTATTCATTTTTGAGTTTTTATTGTTTTGTGTATGAGTGTGTATGTGGGTGTGCATGTGCTTGACATGCATGTGGAGGTCAGAGGACAAGTTTCAGGAATAGATTCTTTCCATCCACTATGTGTGTTCTAGGAATTGAGCTCAATCGCCTTAGCAGTAGGTGCCTTTACCCTCTGAGCCATCTTGCCAGCCTGGAAATATTTATTTTAATCTTGGTTTTCTCTCTTAAAATCCAGTTTAATGATTATATTTACATAAGTATCTTTTTTGACCATTGCTTATCAATGTAATTTATGGAAACAAAATAAGGAAACATTTTTTTTTTCATAAGAAAGGACACTTTGAGTTCAATCCCCAGTACTACCAGAAGAAAAGAGAAGCACTGTATTTATGTCCCTCATAATGCTTTTTGCTTTATAGTTGGTAAGGCATGATGAGTACTAAAAAGAATTCTAACCTGTAAGCCATTGGTTATCCAACCTCTGTGATATATCAAAGAGTGTTCAATTCTTGATTTAAAAAATATTATGAGCCAGGATGGTGCTGCACTTCTTAAACCCAGGACTGGAGGCAGGAGCAGGCAGATTTCATTGAGTTTAAGCTAGTCTGGTCTACATAGCTAGTTCTAAGCCAGGAAGGACTACATAGTGAGACCTTGTCTCAACTACTCCCCTGCCACAAAAAAAAAAAATTATGAAACTAAAATATATTCAGAACTGGGTTCTAATTAACATTTATTGAAGATCTTTGATTTCTAGAAATAAAAATTCTGTGGATATTTGGGCATGAAACATGATAGAGTGATACAAATCCAGGAATTGGCAAAGAGGCAGAGCTGCATAGCTGCACATTATCTTCCAAAGCTTCACAGTCTGGTTCCTTCTAGGGATGCCACACTCCACACTGCAGCTGGGTAGCTTTGATGAGGCAAGGGTTGGTGACTGCCAGAAGGCACTTTCCAGCAACTCTTAGAGAATTGTGCACATGCCCTCACTTGTTTCATTTTAACACCTTTGCCTTTTAGTTAATTTTAAATATCAATATATCATATACCCAATTTTTTTTCAGATTAGACTTTTCTGACCAGATTGGAATAATGTAATATAGTTGACTAATAATTGATTAGGAATTAAATAACTGCTTGGAAGTTAATAAATTTGCCAACATAAGTTCTGTGCTTCAAAGTCAAATGTGGCTTTAATAATTTTATTGATCACTCTGTGTGTGTGTGTGTGTGTGTGTATCTGTAACATGTATTTTTGATATTTGATCTTTTTTTGGAATCAATTTTAATTACTTCAAAAACTATTGTCATATATCAGACTACAGCTTTAAATTAAAATTTCATACTAATTATGAGAATTGGAAAGTATTCAAATTACTTCCTTGAAAACTAGATTTTTACATTATGTTTACTGATATCCCTGAATCTTGAAAACGACAATTTTCTGAGTCACTGCACACTTCCTTAGGAAGTAAGAATGACACAAAGAATAAAAGCTATTGAATATCAGTTATTATATTTGTTTTCTTTTTCCTTCATATCTGTGAAAGGAGTCTTATTTCATTCTGCAAGTCCTCTCGTGTGTTGTTTCTATCATTTTTTTCCTGCCCACCTCTTCCTGTTTGCCCTGTTGTCAGGTTGGCTTTACTTACAAACTGTGTCAGTTTTGAATCTTAGCCCCTCCTCCCCCTGGCTCAGCCAGAGTTCTTTGGTCAGAGGTTGCTCTTGCCCTCATAGCCTCCTTCAGTTCTCCTTTATTGTTGGATTCTTTGTCCTTGGTTTTTGGATGGTTGTTCTACATTCTTCAGTTTGTTGCTTCTGGGTATTTTGGGAAAAATAATTTTCTCTAGTCTGTGCCTGTGGTGTGTAATGAGAAGAAATAAAAACGACCACTGACAGAGAGAGAACCATGGCTCTTTAAAAATGAATAAGGTAGGGCATTTGACACATTCAAGTGTTCCCATTGTAGAATAGTCAGTAGAAGACCTAAACGTTGTGGTGAATATGGAGAAAATGTTTATCTTAATATTCTCAAGTTTATTTTTAACTGTTAGACAATGCAGCCAGTATTAATATAATCAAAATGTCATTGGAAAATTCTGGATACATTTTTAAAGTTAGGGTAATTGTTGGATAAGTTACTTTATTTTTA
>NW_008345602.1:1712900-1727863 GCF_000622305.1 Nannospalax galili
AACCCAAAAAGACCCGCCTGCCTCTGCCTCCCAAGTGCTGGGATTAAAGGTGTGCGCCACCACACCCGGCATGTTTCCTACATTTTTAAAAATATTATTTTTTATTTTGTTTAGAAGAAGCATATCATTACAGCTTTATCATGCCCAATAACAGTTTCCAGAGCAAAGATACAGCTCCTTCAAAAGTGGTTATAAAATTTCTAGGTTTGCTGTTGAATCAATACAGTTATACAATATTGAACTCAGTATAAGCCTTGTAAGACATAAAGTTGAATGAGTTTTTAACCCTCAAAATAGATCTCCATTTCATTCTAAAATATACTGTTTCTTACAGAAAGATTCATTGTTTTTGCTACTAACACTGAGATGTTGGTGCATACATCTCTAATCTGTATGCATCTGATTATTACTAGTCATAATCGGTTGCACTTGGACCCTTAGCGCCTGGATATGTCTATGAAGTCATCGGGTGGATTTCAATGGTAATGTTTATCACCTCTACTAACTAGCATGATGTAAATTTCCATGCTTCCTCCTCAAATATAATACATTAAAAAAATTGTTGATTTGTGTGTGTGTGTGTGTGTGTGTGTGTATCACACAGAGCATCCCAAACCATCGTATTTGACTATACACCCACTTCCCAGTTGGCACCCTCCCATAGCCTCCCTCCCCCACCAAAGCCCTTATATTCTGTTATCCCTGCTACTTACTATCTGCTGTGTTGTTGGCACCCCTAGCCATTCCCCACTACTTGCCCTTCTGTTGAATCTAGTCAGCATATCTAGAGGTCTTTGTTTGAGGAGGGCCAGCTGTTCCTCATCTAGCATCAGTCAGTTACCAATATTCCTTTAGATAAGATTGGGGTCTGCTGTTCATTTTTCCAGTTCTATGCTGGGTTACTATCTGGGAGTCCCTTGGGCTACCCTGGCCAACAACTCAAAAGAAGGTATCTCCTATCTGGCATTGTTGCTTGTTGTGTAGCCTTTAGCTATGTATATGGACTCTTAAGAAATTATATTAACCCCTTTAATCTTTGGTTATACTCTCCTTTTGGATGTTTAAGGCCATATAGTTGGCCCTGATAAACCAATTTATTTTTACTCTTAAGGACATTTGAGGATCTGTTCCTCAGGGGTCACATGGACTTGGGAGGAGTCTTTGGCTCCTTTCTTTTACCAGTTCCGCCTATGTGAAGATAAGTCAAATGTCCTGGTCGACCATGGTGCTTATTTTATGTGTATGAGTGTATTGCCTACATGTGTGTTCATGCACCTGTGTCATGCAATACCCACGGAGGACAGAAGAGGACGTCAGATCCCCTGGAACTGGATTAGATGGTTGTTAGCTGCCACGTGGGTGCTGGAATCAAATCTGGGTCTTCTGCAAGAATGCCCCTGCTCCTGACCAGTGAGCCATTCTCCAACCCCTATTTTCTTTTCTTGTATGGGCTTTGTTATTTAATGATACTGCAGTTTTGTCTTTTTCATCAAATATTTTATGAAAAACGGTCTTGCATCTGTAAATAAGTCAGTGAAATTTCTTCTTTTAAAGGTGGTGGTAGTTTTCCTCTAACGTAGGCCACTTTTCAGAATGTGTTTCACACACTTTATTTAGCAGAATTTTAGCTGTGTTTCTCTTGTCTTATTAAATTCAAGTAATGCTATCTAATGCAATGAATTTATGTGAATAACTTATTCAGTGTTAGTCTTAAAATTATGATAAGTTAATATAGATTCTAGAACTAATGTAAAATCATTACTGACCAAATGGGGTGAAAAAAGGAACAAAAATGATCTGTTTTTATAATGAAGTCAAATTTAGAAGTTTTTCATTTTCACATTTTTTTATTACTAGTTTTATAACTATTGACTTACTAAATTTTCTTTTCTGTTACGGAGTTATATTTTTAGAAGTCAAAATCAAAGGTACTTAGCGTTATATCACCTTCCCACTCCCTAAAAAAATAAAATAACAGCAAACCTTGGTGAGTTCATTTATATATTATAACTTTTTAGGAGACTTTAATAGAAAAACTTGGAATGGTAGGTAGTGTAATTGAAATGTAGATCATAATCTCTTCTTGTTTCTTTTACCAAATTAGGGTTTCTGAGGATATATTTTGAATATTTGTGTATGTTTAGCATTTTGTTCCTTTGTTAGAAATCTCTCAGTGTGACTTGTTTTAATAGGATATGTCTTAAATTGTGGGCCAATCACTCTTGAAAAGTATTAAGTCCTTTAAACACACTGGCCAGCCCCATAGAGGGAAACCTACAGGTTTATTAGCACTGCTTAGCCTGAAAGCACAGCATACCCTTTTAGGTTGCACAGCAACAGACTCCTAGCAACCATAATAGATTGAATTTCTAAGAGTGACCAGGCCGGATGTAATAATAAAGCAAGAGGTACAAACAGTTGTCATGGTTTTCTTTTCACAGCAAGCTAGTTTGATCTGGGGAAGCTTAGTAGTTCAAAAATGGTCAAACTAATAAAACTACTGGTGTTTGTGCTAGGACTTCTGGTATTAACATAGCAACAATAGTACCAAAATTTAAAAGTCACTGGTTAATAATATGCCCATAATAAAACAAAAAGTTAAAAGGACCATGATTTAAAGTTTTCAGGAGAAAAAAAATTTAAAAGACTTTATCACAAACTTAAATTGGAACTGTAGTCAAATAATCTTAATGTATTCATATTAATGCTTTCTCTGTTTTTGAGAATCATTTTATTGTGCTTCAAGTCCTTGTAGTTTTTTTGTATATAAGTAGATAGTCATATAAAACTGATTGTTATAAAAATTTAAAAAAATCTAAAACAGGCTATTTGAACTGTATTGAAGTTATAAACTAATTGGAGTAGAAAATTTATTAATGAAATAATAAAAAGATAGTTTTTAATCTTTCACAGTGATAATGAAAGTACTATGATATTTCTAGAGATATAATTTGTGCTATAACTTTGTCAACATTTTTTCTTTGTAGCCTTTAGTATATATTTGTTAATGTAGCTCTGAAAAAGGAGCTTACTTTAGATATACTCATAATCTCAAACAGGATGCTTCCATCAAGAAAGACTCATATGACTGTTGGAGTTGAGAGTGGAACTACATACAGCCTTTGACAGCAGTAAGCTGTAAATATACACACATGCTAATACCCTTGATTTGTTCATCTTTTGTGTCAGCATTTGAAAAAGATTGTTAAAGTGGCAGTTGTAGTAAAGACTAGCAATTACAGTAAAGAGCAGAAATTAGGTATTTGTGACCTATTATATTTCATTAAAAGACTTCCTTATTAAAATGGCACTGCTTACTCTGATTACTTGACAGCTGCCCTAAACAGATTAGAAAATAAACAGTTTCAGTTAAAGGTAAAACCAACCTCTTAAGCAAGCTCATAGCATAGAACAAATAAACACTATGGTATAAGCCATTTTTATACAATAAATTCTCTTTAGGTAGAAATGTTTATCAGTGACTAAGTGGCATGCTCCTTCACATTCATTTAGAAAGAGTTTACCTACAGTGGCATTTTCCTATTGAGAAATCTTACTACACTCATCTGATACCACACTAGCTTCCTACTAGAGGATCTGTTTTGAGGCATATAGATTCAGGGATCAGCATGGCTTCAAGTAAGAATTTTTCTGCTATTTTACCAAACATAACTCAAAAGATTAGGAAGTTTCACCACTGGATTATTTCTGAAATAGTTTAAACGGTCTCTATCAATCCAGTGGGGCCCTTGAGAATTTAATACTTGAAATTAAGGCATTCCCTTCACAACAGTGAGTTGTCTGCTTTTCTAGAGGAAATTTTATTTTTGTGACTTTTGTTAAATTCTGCTTGCTTTGAGATATACAGTTTAACAATTAGTGCCTCTGTCTGGTCCTCTACATTTTAAAGTATGGGATATGCACTGTAGATCATTCTGTGAATACCAAATCACTTTTCACTGTTGAAGACACAAACATAAGCTCAGTATGAAACTGACTCATAGAATATAGACTTTTGTTGGGACTTATATATGAATAGAAGGCTGTTGTATATGTGTGGAACTATACAATTTCCACAAAGACCCAAACTATGCTTTGTGAAGCATTCATGCTAATTTCACTTGCACAAATATTCATGAGTTAGGCTTTCAGTTTAATAAATGTCTGGTACATGTTAGAAGGGTTTTGCTAATTTATATGGTAGTTAGGGAAATAATGAGACCTGAGTTCAAATCCTGTTTTTGTCATTTGGTAGCCAATTTTGTTTAAATAAATATAACTGCTTTGATCCCAGATTTTTTAAAATGTGAAAATGGGGATACTGTGTACTCAAAGGGTTATAAAGTGAAACCTAAAGTAAAAGATAACATGAACTAACAATTTAAAGAGCTTATTACTTCTGTCTAGAATTAGTATGCAAATTGTGGTAGCCAGTTTTTCATCTTTTTGGCTCAGTTGTGCTGTACAATGAGAGAGTTTTTTAGGAGAGGGTAGTAGATGACAGTAGTGACATAGGGCTAGACTTGATGAATACATTGTTTTCAAGTAGTGTATGATTATTAAGTCATTTTCAGTACTGGTCTGTGATTTAGAACTCTTATGTAAAGTGACCCCTCTTGTTCACAGATTCAAATTTCGGGGCTGGATCTTTAAAGATTACAAGAATAGAGAAGATTCATGCCAGCTTGTTAAACATTAATCTGCATAAAAGATAGAATTAAAGGAATAGAGCATAATTAATTATAGCAAATTCATACAAGAGAGGCTTAGTGCCTGTAAAATTTTCATCCATGTGAAAACTAAGTGGAAAAGGGCCTAAACTGCCTAGGTTTGTGTTAGTATCTTATATTATTGATGTAAGAGAGTTGACAAGTGATCAGTGTCTTTGTTAAGAAAGGAACAGTGGAGGCACAGAAAACAGAGTACCTTTGGCACTTTTTGGTTTATTTTAAGAAATGTTCAACATTCTCATCACTGATTTTCCAAAAGTAGTTTACATTTTACTGTATTCTATTGTAAATGCCATAAAGGCACTTGGTTTAATGATAAGGCAGTGTATACAAAAGAAGAGAAGTGACTTGAAATACAATAGCAGTATAAAGTAATTAGTGGGATTAAACTGCTTTTAGGCAGTACCTATCTTTTTCCTTTTTTTTTGAGAAAGTTAATTCCTGCCTGAGTTTAAGGAAAGGGAAAGGTACAGAATTTGTTTAACAAAACCTTTATATTTTACAAGTGAGAATACCAGGCTAAAGTGATACTTTGAGAGCTGGCCTGGACAGGCAGCATTTAATGTTTGCAGATACTGTCTCCAATCAAATCAGTAGCTATTTCCTGTGGCTCTTCAGATTTTAAATTAGTGTTGTATTTTTTTTTCTTGAGCAAAATTTGTATGCTTATATTATTGAACTCTTTAATGACATTTTGAAGAATTGGCAAAAATATTAAATCAGAAATTTCAAATTTCAGAATTAAAATATAATTGTATTCTTTAAACAGTCATTTTCGACATCAGTGAATATGTAACTCATCTTGTATATGTGGTGCAGTTGTCCACTTATAAAAATACAGAACACAATTGTACCTTTTATGCTTGCTTGAGTGTTATATCCAGCTCAGTGAAGATTCAAGCATTGATTTCATATATTTTATTGCTGAATAAGATTTTCTGTCCTAAAAGTGGAGCTTGCCCTTTGTAGTTCATCTCTTTCATTTTCTTTTTAACTTTAAAAAATATTTTATTTTATGTGTATGAATGTATTGCTTGTATGTATGTAAGTGCACCTGTGTTATGCAATGACTGCAGAGGCCAGAAGAGGGTGTTGGATCCCCTGGATCTGGACAGTTGTTAACCGCCACGTGGGTTTCAGGAATTAAATCTGGGTCTTCTGGAAGAACAAAGTGTTCTTAACTGCTGAGCCATCTCTTGAGCCCCTCGTTGATATTTTTTAAACATTTTTATTTATTATTTTTTTATTTTGTGTGTATGCATGTATTGCCTGCATGTAGGTAAGTGTACCAGAGGTCAGAAGAGGCCGTCAGATTCCCTGGGACTGGAGTTACAGACCGTTGTTTGCTGCCATGTTGGTGCTTGGATTTCAACCCGGGTCTTCTGCAAGAACAACCAATGTTCTTAACTGCTGATTATCTCTCCAGCCCCCCGCCCATGCTTATATTCTTAAGAAGCACTATGTGTGCCTAAACTGGGGGAACTATACATATGTGTAACACATTCATATGTAAGTGCACACACCCACCCATATAAAAAAAGCATGAAATTTTCAGTGAAGTATAAAAGAAAAGATTATCATTTTGAGATATTTGCTAAGTAAGAAAATGAATTGTGCTGCTAAACTAGTTCAAGTTCAGTATTGGTAAGATCTGTTGGCACAAATATGTTTTATGCAATATGGAATGACTGTTATTTTAAAGTTCATGAATAGCTTATTATATTATCCATTCTATTTTATAATATAAATATGGACAGATATGACTAATACAAGTTTGGCTTTGTGGGGGCTATAAGAGGAAAGGAATGAGAGTTAAACACTTGCCAGTGCATAACTAGATCAAACACCCATGAGCAAAAGTTCTTTAGGTTACTCAAAAGTTTTAAGATATAAATAGGCTCCATGATCAAAAGTCTTGTTTATCATAAAAGAACGACCACCACAATTTGTGGCACTGTGTGATGAAGACCAGATTTTCAGCTAGGTACTCTGTCTCTGGAGTCACTTTACTAATTCTTCCTATAATGGTTTTCTAACAGATTGACTCTGCAAAGTGATTTGAAGTCAAAAGATGTCTTTTGTGGTTCTTAACACGAGAAGTTCATAGCTTATTGATTAGAGAGACCTTCAGTATCACAGGGATATAGAAAAATTGAAGTTGGATACTAGAAAGGTTCTGGGTTTGAGAAGTTAGAGAAATCTTCAGGGAGGAGGTATGCCATGAATTGGATCTTAAAGTTGTGAGGAAGGGATTATGCACACCTAAGACCTAGAGCCAAGTACAATTTCTTTTTTTAAAAAAAATTTATATTTATTATTTTTATTTTATATGTATGAATTTATTGCCTGCATGTAGGTAAGTGCACCCATGTCATGAAATGCCCACGGAGGACAGAAGAGGCCATTGGATTCTCTGGAACTGGAGTTTTGGACAGTTGTTAGCTGCCATGTGGGTGCTGGGATTTGAACCTGGATTTTCTGCAAGAACAGCCAGTGTTCTTAACCGCTGAGCCATCTCTCCAGCCCCGCCAAATATAATTTCTATGTAAAGAGTTTGAAGAGTTCACCTGAGAACAGTGAAACATGAAGTAGATAGGAAAAGACATAGGATCTGAAATATGGTTAGAGCATAACCAGCAAGTGTATATTTTATGTTTTTTTTTTTTTTTTTTTTTTTTTTTTTTTTTAGACAGGTTTTCTCTGTAGCCCCAGCTGGCCTGGAACTCACTATGTATACTAGGCTTATCTGAATCTTACAGAGATCCCCACCTGCCTCTGCCTCCAAAGTGCTGAGATTAATGAGATTAATGGCTTGTACCCACTCCTGGCTAGTGTCTTTTTTTTTTTTTCCCCTTTTTGGAGACAGGGTCTTCCTATAAACCCAGCTGCCCTGGAACTCACCATTGTAGACTAGGCTAGCCTCAATCACAGAGATCATCCTGCCTCTGCCTCTGGAGTGCTGGGATTAAAGATGTATGCCACCACACCCAATGGCTAGTGTATATTTTAAAGAGGATCCAACGTGAAGAGGAAAGTGATCTTTATTTAGATAAATCTGGCAGATCTGTGTAGAAGAGATTGATAAATAGACTTTGGGAATGAAGTCCTGCAAACCTCTTAATAAAGGAAATATAAAGGATTTGCTTTTTAAATTCAGAAACATT
The DNA here is from genome assembly GCF_000622305.1 of Nannospalax galili. Lineage (NCBI taxonomy): Eukaryota > Metazoa > Chordata > Mammalia > Rodentia > Spalacidae > Nannospalax > Nannospalax galili. Next base: position 1,720,795 of record NW_008345602.1, read on the forward strand.
GGTTGAAATCCTTTTGCTATTCTTTACTTTGAATTTATGGGTGAGATACAGATAACCACTACCCACTGTAGTTGTATTACAGAGGGTGTGAAACAGTGTAGCACTGGCTATATGCCTAGTGCCATGCCATGAATGATATTGTCAATGTATCATTTTACTAGTAACACTAGAACTGACATTACTTATTATAGTCATTATTATCAAATTGTTGTAATGAAGATTGAAGCTAAGGAAACATTTGTGGAAAGTGATGTGGGAGCCATGTCAATCCCTAACATCAATGAAGAGGAAGAAGAAAAAGTTCACCAGTCATATTTCTGCATACATGAGTATTTGCAAATCAGCTGAAAAATGGATGAAACTTGCTTTAACAGCCGAACTTGACCAATATGTCTTTATAATTTAATGAGCGACTGTTTAGAATCTACAGATTTTTAAGTTATGTTCTAAAACAGTGGCATGGGAAAAGTGCCTTTCATCATCCTGTCCCTCATCTGAGTTTTACCTCCTTTTCCCAGTATCTCAGGCTCTTTGCTATAGCTTGCCCGCTTGTCCACTCTACTACTATCCTTGCCCCCTTCTTTGCAAGCTATTTCTTGACAATTCCTGGAAATAATGGGGTATGCCTTCATCTCCATCATCCCTGGGAAGGATAATTCATGGCTGTATAATTTGAGGTCCTGGGTATCTGCTGAAGTGTTTAGAGGGGTCAGCATGGCACAGAAGAATCCAACTTCTTTTCCCATGAGCAGGTGCCTAGTTGGGGAGTCTTAGCCCACATTCAGAAGTGCAAACCATTTGACATGATGACATAAACAGGGTTTCTTACTATTATTTGTAAAGTACCATAAAATGAGAATGAAAAAACTAAAACACAACTGAGTTCCAGGAGAACTGTAGAGCTATTGAGAAAGGACAGTATTTGGGTACAAGAGAGTATGGGAAATAGCCATGTCTTGCTTACCCTTGTATCCTCTAGCATCTCGTCATTTTCTAGCACATTGCCAACCACATAGTATTACCAGAAATGAAAAGAAAGCCATCATAGAAAAGAAAGTAAGTTATTGAGAAGTAAACAGAGCTTTGGATACTAGGGAGGCGTTTTGCTGTGGTTGATATGGTGGTTTGTGAGCTCATTGAATGTAAGGATCATATATGTTTGTGTATATGATATCCAACATAGTTTACAATTGAATTATTGAATAGAACAGGCTCTCAAGGAATGAATTAGGTTTTATGTTAAAAGTGATGAATAGCAAAGGCAAACACATCAATGAACTGGGGTAGTAGTTAAGGAAGTTGCAATACCGTAAAAGGTCCTGAGCAGTTGTGGGGAACACTGGAAAACTGTTCCAAAGAGAGATTTTATTTGTAATGTATTTGGATATGAGTAAATGACACAGATTAACTGTAGATTAGCCTAGACTCTCTGATGTTCACAAGGTTGATGTAGGGCAGGGTATTTGGAGAAAAGAATTAGAATTAAAGGAGTAGGTAGAAGTTTTTTAAAAAATATGTAATTACAGGTATTTATTATAGTAGCTTATAACTGTGTTGCTTAAAGTATGAAATGTGTAGTCACTTTATAATGTATACAATAAAACCTAATTTTAAGAAATATGCTATATCCACAGTGACAGTAATATAATAAGAATATCTGGTTAAAATGATTAAAATTGCTAAGTTTTGAGGAACTGGCTGTGTAAGTGTAGATTATTTCATTTTTGCTGAATTTGACCTGAAATTTCCTAAATACGCAAGAGACACCTGTGATTAATTTAGTGATCTTTATCTTATCTTGTTAGGTAGCCCTGAATATGTGTATTTAGATTTGTTGCCTGTTCATATATACTCAGCTGTGCCTGTTTGCTTTGTTATTTTTCTGTGTTTAGTGGACCAATGTAAAAATGTATGGAAAGTGTCAATGTCACCTCTACCTTTAAGGAAAATGAAAACAAAACTAAATCATGCTAACATCTATGTTGTTGTTTAAAGTTAACTACAAAACACATTCTATACTAAATTGATCTTTGGTAACAGACCAAATTTAAGGCAACAGAAAAGGTATAAGGAAATGCACATAAGTATATGTTGTGATATCATTGTCACTCTTTGTTGGCTTTATTAGACAATAAAGATTATTAGTTTTGAGGCTGGAAGTATGGTTCAGTGGTTAAGGACTCTGACTGCTCTTACAGAGGACTAGGGTTCAGTTCCCAGCATCTACATGGTGGCTAACAGTCATCCATAACTCCAGTTCCAGGAGATGCAATGCACTTTTCTGGCCTTGGTGGGCAGTGCACTTACATACATGCAGGCAAAAATACACATACACATAAAATAAAAATAAGTAAAAAGTAAAATAGCTTATTAATTTCAAAGTAAAATTTTCTTTAAAATAATCTGGCTGGGTCTAGTGTTGTACATCTTTAATACCAGAACTAGGGAGGCAGAAGTAGGTGGATCTCTGTTAATTTGAGGCCAGGCTGGGGTACAGAGTGTGACCATACCACAGATGGCAGAGTATATGGGCTCCAGTTGGGGGAGGGGAGAGAGGATATGTGAAGGTGCCCATGGAGAAGGGGGCATAAAAATGATTTGTTGAGATGTTCTGTATGAAATACACAAAAATTCAGTAAAAAGGACAGCTCGGGAGACCCTGTTTCAAAAAGACAAAAAAAAAAAAAAATCTATAAATTTGAGATTTTTCATGCAGTTTTTGCTTCCTTATTTCTAAGAAATCATATTAAGATGAGCTAAAATATATCAACTGATAATCAATTCTCATTTCTATTTCTTTAAATGTAGAAAGCAGGATGATTTTCATAGTTGCTTGTTATTTACTCTTCACATTGTAAAGGACACATTTTTAAGGAATCTCCTTGTTATTGTTCCCTGCTTATATTCTTCCTAATGATTAAAAAATATTTTTATTCTCTGAATTCCAATTCTTTAAAAAATTTCTCCTTTGTCCTTGTGAACTCAAAATGAATATCCTTTTTAGCTTAATAAGAAATTTGAAAATGAAGATTTAGTTTTACAAAGAAATACTTTAAAGTAATTCAAGAACATAGTATTTATCCTCCAAGTCAGTAATTTAAAAATAATAAACACCTTCTAGGTGTTTAAAAAAGTTTTTATGTTAATCTAATTTTTAAAAATATATTTTAGAGCATTTGATCTTTCTGGCATTTTATGATAAAGAATATCTTGAGTGTACACACACACACACACACACACACACACACACATACACACACACAAAACCCAAAAGTAGAATACTTCAGTCTCTCATATAGGGAATCCTATGTCTAAATTTTTCCAAAACCAAAATTTAATAGGATAGGTTTTTCCTTTCTTGATAGTTGACTGTTATTATGTTGAAGAACTTGACTCTTTCAATACTACGTATGTATTAGAGACACGATCAGATTTTGTTATGTGAGTCTTTTAAATGCTTCCAAAAACCTATTTATCTGAAATACTATGGAAACTATAAGAGAACTTCTCTCTGCTGTCTCTTACCTACCCCCTTTGCTGTCTCTAGGTAGGATTAAAGGCATGTTGCATTTAAAAATAAAATAGCTATCGCTCAGCGCTTATAGGGAAACAATAAGAAAGCATTCATACTCCTATAATGTGACATAGCTAATTTTCAACCTAGTTAGGAAGTTGTTTAATATTGCACTAGGGAGAGATCAGGTTTGGTCCTCCCTTGATCACAAAGCTGTAAAAAAGTTTGATAACCACTTTCAGGAAAAATGCTATGCAGAGTTTTAAGTAGGAAATCACATATGAAATGGAAAACATTTCTTAAGTTTCTGAAGAAATACTCTGGTATCAAAAGAAAGTAAATGTCCATATAAGAATTGAGAATGGCAAATGCATTAGTTTCTTATATCAGCTTATACTCCATCAGTTCTGTTTGTTTTATTTTGAATGGGAGTGTTTCCATGTGCTCTTTCTCTGATTGCTTGTGTTATTGGTATATAGAAAGGCTACAGACTTTTGTAGGTTAATTTTGTAACCTGCCACTTTACAGAACGTGTTAATTTCTAGGAGTTTTTGGGTGGAATTTTTGGCATCCCTTAGATATAATTTCATATCATCTGCAAAAAGGGATAATTTATCTCCTCTTTTCCAATTATTACTACTTTAATTTCCTTCTCTTGTCTTATTGACTTGCAAGAGTTTCAAGTACTATGTTAAAGAGAAGTGGGGATAGTGGACAGTCTTGTCTGGTTCCTGATTTCAATGGGAATGCTTCCAGTTTTTCTCCATTGAGAATGATGTTGGCTGTGGGTTTGTTTTATGTCTTTAATTATGTTGAGGTATTTTTCCTCCAGTCTAATTCCCTCTAGGACTTTGAACATAAATGCATGTTGAATTTTGTCAAAGGCCTTCTCTGCATCTATTGAGATGACCATGTGGTTCTTGTCTTTGAGCCCATTTATATGATTTATCACATTTATTGACTTATGTATATTGAACGCTCCCTGCATCTCTGGGATAAAGCTGACTTGATCATGGTGAATGATCTTTTTGATGTGTGTCTGTTTGCAGTTTGCAAGTACCTTGTTGAGAATTTTTGCATCTATGTTCATTAAGGATATGGGTCTATAGTTTTCTTTTATGGTTGTATCTTTACCTAGCTTTATTAGAGTGAAGCTGGCTTCATAGAAGGAATTTGGAAGTTCTCCCTCCATTTGTATCTTTTTGAATAAATTAATTAGTATTGGATGTAGATCTTCTTCAAATGTCTGATAGAATTCTGTGGTAAATCCATCTGGTCCTGGGCTTTTTTTAGTTGGGAGGCTTTGTATTGCTATTTCAATTTCCTCATATGTTATAGGTCTGTTTAAACTGTTGATCTCTTCTTAGTTTAACTTTGGTGGTTCCCATGATTTTAGATATCCATACATTTCTTTTAGATTTTCAAATTTAGTGGCATATAGGTTTTTAAAATATTCCCTTATAATGGTCTGGATCTTTGGTGTGTCTGTTGTGATGTTTCCCTTTCATCTCTGATTTTGTTGATTTGGAGGTGCTCTTTCTTTCTTTTGGTTAACTGGGCTAGTGGTCTGTCGATCTTGTTTATCTTTTCAAAGAATCAGCTCTTTGAGCTGTTGATTCTTTGTATTGTTTTCTTCGTTTCGATTTCATTAATTTCTGCCCTGATTTTTGTTATTTCTTCTTGTCTGCTGGGTTTGGGTTTCATTTTCTGTTGCTTTTCAAGTGTCTTGATTTGCAATGTTAAGTCATTTATTTCTGTTCTTTCCTATTTTTTGATGTACGCACTTAGAGGCATAATCTTCCCTCTAAGGACCGCTTTCAGCATGTCCCAGAGGTTTTGTCGTGTTGTATTGTCCTTTTCATTTAGTTCCAGGAATACTTTTATTTCTTTCTTAATTTCTCTTTTGACCCATTCATATTCAGGAGTGTGTTGTTTAATCTCCATGTGTTCATGTGGTGATTAGGGCTTCTTCCAGTGTTGATTGTAAGCTTTGTTGCATTGTGGTCTGATAGAATGCATGCAATTATTTCAGTCTTTTTGTATTTGTTGAGGTTTGTGTTGTGCCCCAGTATATGGTCGATTTTGGAGAAGGTTCCATGGGGTACTGAGTAGAAAGTATGTCCTTTGGTGCTTGGGTGGAATACTCGGTAGATGTCTGTTAAGTTCATTTGATGTATGATATTGTTTAATTCAGATGTCTCTCTGTTTACTCTGCCCTGCTGACCTATCTAATGGAGGCAGTGGGGTATTGAAATTGCCTACTATTAATGAGTTGGGATTAATCTGGGTCTTAAAGTCCTGTAGTATTGTTTTTATGAAGTTGGGCACACCAGAGTTTGGTGAATAGATATTCATGAGTGTAATATCTTCTTGATTCATTGTTCCTTTGATCAGAGTGCAGTGGCCCTCTTTGTCTCTTCTGATTCATTTTAGTTTAAAGTCTATTTTGTCAGATATTAGAATTGCTATGCCTGCTTTTTCCTTAGTGCCATTTGCTTGGTACATTTTTCCCCATCCTTTCACTTTGAGATCGTGTCTGTGCTTAAAAGTGAGATGAGTTTCTTGCAGACAACAAAAAGATGGATTTTGTTTCTTAATCCATTCACCTAGTCTCTGTCTTTTGACTGGGGAGTTCATTCCATTAATATTTAAAGTCATTAATAAAAGATGAGTATTGAATCCTGTCATTGTTATTTCTGTTTACATTTTTGATATAGCTGTACTTTTCCACAGTTATACCTTTATTGGATTTCTTTCCACACCCTCTTGGGTATAGTCGTTCCTTTTTCAGCTCTTTGTATTGCTTCCAGAACTCTCTGAAGGGCTGGTTTTGTGGACATGAATTCCTTCAGCCTATTTATGTCATGGAAGATTTTTCTTTCCTCTTCAACTATAATAGACGTTTTGGTTGGGTATAGTAATCTGGGTTGGCATCTGTGATCATTTAAAACTGGGAATACTTTGGTCCAGGCTCTTCTGGCTTTCATAGTTTGCACTGAAAAGTCAGCTGTAATTCTAATGGGTTTTCCTTTATATGTGACATGTTGTTTCTCTTTTGCAGTTTTCAGAATTGCCTCTTTGTTTTGTACGTGTAGTGTTTTTACTATGATGTGCCATGGAGAGTTTCTTTTCTGGTCCTATTTGGTGTTCTATATGCTTCTTGCCTTTGTATGGGGATGTCTTTTTTTAATTTTGGGAAATTTTCTTCTACAATCCCATTGAAGATCTGTTCCATACCATTATCTTGACATTCTTCTCCTTCCTGTATGCCTATGATTCGTAAGTTTGGTTTTTTTATGGTGTCACACAATTCTTGCATATTCCATTCTTGTGTTTTAATTTTTCATAATCTTTGCTTGAGTAGTCAAGTTCTTCAACTTTGTCATCCTGTCTTGATAGTCTGTTTTGCATTTCATTCACTGTTTATGAAACATTCTCTTGTCATTTGATATTGACTTATAAAAGTTTTCAATTCCATCTTCATTTCAGTGTGGGTTTTCTTCAACATTTCTATCTCTTCTGTGAATTCACTTCTCAAGTCCTGGATTGTTTTTT
>NW_008345602.1:1727901-1748056 GCF_000622305.1 Nannospalax galili
GTACTCCTCTAGTGTACTATTAGTATTTGGTGGGGATATGTTATTTTGGTTTTTCATGTTATTATTTTTTCTCTGTTATTTTGGCACGTGAATTTCTTTTGTAGTTTCTGATTCTTGTGTGAGACTCAGGCCTTCTAGTTTAGGTCTCCTTCATTTTGTGAACTTTATATGTCTTTGTGGTTTACTTTTTGGGCATGAAAAGCTGGTTCATCTAAGCTTCTGGTTCTCTTTATTTTATATTGGAATGGCCGGATTGCTTTTGTCTTCAGGAGTTCCCACAGAGTCCAATTCAGATGAGGGTCAGATGATTTCAGGCTTTTTCCTAAGGTCTGGATCCCTCCGGGACCATTTTTGGCCTCAGGAATTTGGGGTTGGACTGGCCTGGGAACCTGACCTAGAAAAGATGCTGGTCTAGGGCAGCTGGTGGCCATGCCACCCAGAGATGCAAAGGCAGATGGGGTGGGAAGAGGCCCCAAGGACTCCATTTTGAGTAGCATAGCTATCTTAAATTTTCTTTTGACCATTTCTCACCCCTACTCCTACCTCCTGCCCATAGCTGCTATATGCTAACTGACTCCCTGCTGAACTATTATGGATAGTCTTTCCTTTCATATGGTGACTAGTTAACATTTTATAACACTAGTATTTTTTACAGGTGCTAGGTATATGCTAGCTATATGTTATAGCATCATTGGGCCCAAATAACCTTAAAACTATTCACCTTTGTAACAACCAAAGTGGCCCTAATGTTTCCCAAAATTCCCTGGTGAGCATGGGCTAGTGATAGATATAAATTTTTCTGATTTGGTCTTGATGCTTTGCTACCCACTATCTGATTAAAAATTCATTTTTATGTGTATGAGTGTTTTTGCCTGCATCTAAGTGCACCCCTGAGTGCTGTCCATGGAGACAAGAAGAGGGTGTTGGAACCCCTGGAACTGGAGTTACAGAATGTTTTAACTGCTCTGTGGGTGCTGGGAACTGAACCTGGGTCCTCTGCAATAGCTAACAGTGAGTCATCTCTCCAGCCCCCCAACCCCATTACCCAATTTAAATACTTAATTTAAGTGTTTATTTTATTTAAAATCCTGACTTTATGCAAAGTAAACAGCTGAGAGATAAAATAACTAAACTTCTTGCTTACATGCTGCCTACAATGGTAAACCCCCAAAGAAAGATTGGCTGTAGAATTCTCATTATACTGTGTCAATAACCAGCGTAAGTTAATAATGTTCCAAGTTAATATACCAAACGGTGTTGGATTTTTTTCAGTTGTTGAATCAAAGTCTCTAGTAACTTGCAGGCAAGTTATTCTTTCCTCAGTAGCATAGTAGAGTATACTTATGCCAACTATACTATGTAGCCCCATCATTTCTGCTTCATTTTCATTTTAAGTGATATTTTAAAAGAAATTACAAATTTTAATACATGTGAATAAAAACATCTGTGAAATTTTGCGATTTTTGAATTTGTCATTTGAAGACTGAATAAAATGTAGATTTTTTTCATGATCCATATCAACTGCTTTTTAGGCAGATCTCACAGTAAAAGTGATAACATTTCAAAGTTCATAGAACATTGGGGTTATGGCACTTGATGTTATTTTGAAGAAATTATTATGGTATGAATTTATATGCTTACTGTAAAGCATCTAGGAAAAAATTTAAAAAGTACAAAGGAGAAAATGAAAGACAATGAAAATGCTTCTGTTCAGACCTTACGGCACATCTTAGATTACCGTCCCATTCTGGGTATTTCTGAGTGCAAGCTCACACAGGGCTGCTGGATGTGATTCTGCTTATGTATGTGCTTGTTCTTTCACCTTACAAACTAAAGTAAGTGTGCCATAAAATTGGGCCATAAAATTTGGTTTTCAATTTAGGAAAAGGAGAGGGGGTAAATCATCTATCACATGAAAATTGTACATCAAACCGTGCTTTTCAGTTACCTACTCTTTATTCTTAGAACCAGCCTCATTATCAGTATCATTGCTTTGAACTGTCTTGTATGTCATATTCTTATATGTATTAAAATGCATGAGTTTTGGGTTTTAAAGCAGAACTTATGTTTGCATCCATCTTTATGTCTTTGTCCATCAGTTCAACAAAAATACAAATATTTTTAATTTTGATACTCATCCCTTGAACATTTTTTCATGCCAATGAATAAAATTTTATGTCTTCGGGCATTGGATGAATAAACTTATTAAAGCAATTCTTTAGCTACTTTGGTATAAGCTTACATTTTGGTACTAAATAATTATTAATTGTATGAGCAACTTTGTACATCTGCCTAATAATTTCCTTCATAAGAATTCATTTTTCTTTTAATTTTCTCTATATGACTGTTTTGCCTGTATGTATATAAATGCACCCATGTCCTGCAAAGCCCCAGATGTCAGAAGACAATGTTGGATCCCCTGGAACTGGAGTTACAGACAGTTGTCAGCCACCATGAGGGTGCTGGGAATTAAACCTGGGTTGCAGCCAGTGCTCTAAACTGCTGAGCTCTCTCTCCAACCCTCCTTAATAAGAATTCTGGGTGAAAAGCTAAATACTTTGGAAGTTATGTCAGTTTTTACTACCAATAATAATGCTTTAATATTGTATTTATCTGCTTGTTCTTTTACTACATATGGTCATTTTTTTTTTTTGAGGGGGTGTTCTTTTAGAGACAGGGTCTCCCTGTAGCTCCAGCTAGCCTGGAACTCCCTATGTAGACCAGCATGGCCTGGAACTCACAGAGATCTGCCTGCCCAGAGGCCTCCCAAATTCTGGGATTAAAGGCATGTGCCACCATGACTGGCTTAAATTTTCTTTTTGGTATGGTCAGTTTTTTAAATTAAAAGTTTGCCCATCAGTTGCAAAGGTGAATTTGTTTGACAGTTAATGACAAAGGACTTTACAAGACATATTTATCAATCATATTTGCTATGATTTGAATGACTCTTCCAGAGTTCAGGTATTGGAAACAATGTGTAGTAAAACAGTTTTGAGATGAGACCTCATAAAAAGTGATTGACAATATTCCTACAACTAGTCTCAGAAACTAGTTATGACACTGTGCTTGTAGTGAAAACGAGTTTTGGCTCATTAGTTTGCCAAAACTCGTTTTCATGTACTATTTCGTGCCCTTCAGCCTTCTACCATGGGATGACTCAGGAAGAGGGCCAGATGGGGATGTTTTGATCTTGGACTTTCCAGTCCTTGAAACCATCAGAAATAAATTTTCTACTTTAAAAAATTTACATTTATGTATTTATTTATTTATTCACTCACTTCTTTGGGGTGCGTGTATTTGTGTGTGTGTGTGTGTGTGTGTGTGTGTGTGTGTGTGTGTGTGCATTGCAATGTCAGAGGATAACTTGCAGGAATGAGAGTCAGTTTTGTCCTTCCATATGTGAGCCCTAGGGATTAAAACTCAGGTCATCAGGCTTGGCATCTGACACCTGTACCCACTGAGCCAGCTCCCTGGCTAGAAATAAATTTATTAATCACCTAGTCTGTAGCAGCCTGTGATAATATAAAATGTACTAAGACAATATTTCTTTAATTGATTTTTTTTCCCATTTATACCTTTAGTTTGTTTTTCTTTGGTATTAGGGTTTTAAACAGCAGCAGCCTCTCCCCTCCCCAACAGGGTCCCATGGACTTTGGATTTTTTAAGCCTGAAAAAGGGAACTGAGCTGATAAGCACCTTGGCCTTTGAAAATCTCTCCATTGTATAAAGATATTCATTCATATTGCACTTATTTTTCTTTACCACTGACTAATCACTCACAAACTGGTATGTCATTCATACTGCATTAAAAAATTTTTGTAACCACTTAAAATGTTTTTTTAACCACTTAATGAAGTATTTGTGCCAGGATTTGTGACTCTGTGATAGAGCTTACTGTGCAGGAAACCCTGGACTCAATCTCAAGGACCCATATACAAGCACACAAAATATGCTAAGATCTTTTGTGGTTTTGTTTTAATGAGATTTTATATGTAAATATGTAAATTTATCAAAATTTTCACCTGATATCTATTTGTTCTTTTGAGGCAGAGTCGCACCATGTAGTCCAGGCTGGCACAGAACACTCTGGATCTGTCTCAGGTTGCCTTCAAGCTACCAGTCCTCCAGTCTTTGTCTGTCAAGTGCTGGGTTTACAGGCATTTGCCATCAATCCAGCAAAGTTAGATATTTAAAAGAATACTTTGAGATTGAAACCATTTTATTGATCAGTAAAATGACACATTGCTTACAATAATAAAGATACGTTTGTTCTGTATATTAATTTTTTTTCCTGTTGCCTTTTAGGAACAGGAAACCCCTCTGGCACTCTGAAAAAAACAATTTCAGAGAGGAAGGCTTTTTAGCTTACAGTTCCAGAGGGATACAATCCATTATGGCAGCAAGCAGGGAAAGGCATGGAGATAGGAACAAGGAGACTAGCTGGTTACATTGTCTCCAAACTCTAGAAGCAGAGAGTGAACAGGAAGTGTGCTCTGGAAAGCTTCTGTCTCACTTCTTCCAAAGAGGTGTTGCCTCTTAAAACTTTCACAGCCTTCCTAAATAACATATCAGTCTGGGGATTAAATGTTCAAACACATGACCCCATGGAAACATTTCACATTTAATCCATAATAACATGATTACACTGTTAATAGCTGTGTGTAAAAAATATGGTTGTGAAAGAAATTCAGATGTGATTGAAATATAGTTGGAAGACCTTGCCTTAAAGCCAGATAGTCCTACCTTTATTTCCTTTTTATTTCAATGACAAATATTTATCAAAGACCTATTGTATTTTAAATATTAATGATGGCTTTCCCACTTACTAGCTGAGATATAATTGGGAAACAACAAATTGTAGATAGAGTTAATGTTCTTACTATTCTTAGCAAAATACATTGCAATTTTAGCCTACTACATATAGTATTTGATATGGGATAATTATATTTTTATTTCTAAAGTGGAGTCTAACTAGGTTGATTGTACTTAGCATCCTGTCAGGCAAATAATACCTTCTTGTATTTGTGTAACAGTTTATAGTTTCTAAAGCATTTTTTGACCTATTTATTTTTGCCACATTCCTGTAAAATAGGGCACATATAATTTCCCCTGTTTTATAGATGAGGAGCTGAAACTTAGATTAATTGACTAGTTCAAGGTCATTGGGTTTATAAGTGATTAGTCAAGTTTCACTTATAATTAAGTTTCTATCTGAACCGACATTGACCCTATGTGGGAAGGAACAGAACATAGAATTTGACTATAATTGCTGGTCTTCATTTAGCTTTACCAATTTAATAATTTCTTATGTTTGATTCCAGTCCAGTCACCAGAACAGTAGCCTTAATGATTTAATAGCCTGTTATAGTGATGGTATTCATAGCTCTTGTGAAGCCCTTTTCTTTCAATTTGAGATTTAATGAATGTACAACAGACTATTAACAAACAATACAACAGAATTAAAGCTGTTGTAGTTTTAGATGTAAGCTTTAAGAGGGCTTGGAAGCTTCAGTAGTTGTGTTTTGGGGAGTCTTAATCTGCTAACAAATCTCATTAGCCTTCTAGAAAGATCATGTGGAAAAGTGGTAAAATGGAGGGAGAGGCTCTGAAAGGATGTGGAGAGACAAGCCAGCCGTCCTAGTTGCCTAGAGTAGTCTGTTCTTATCTGTGAGCAGAAGTAAGATGCCCACGAGATGAGCAGAAGATGCCTTCCTGAGCTTGGGCCCAGCAGCAGAATTATGGCATAAAAGGAGAGTTGTGCTGAGCCAGTTTGGATTTGGTTTATCTTGTTACACAATAGAAAAAAAGCGTAACAATTTTCTTGAAAATAAAAAGTGTTGACTTTTTTGCCCTTTGAAAATTTCCAGTCTTCACCCTGGCTTATTAATATGTAACATAGGCGAGTGATAGTAGTAAAGAATAATTCTATTCCAGAAGCTCCTTTGAATAAAAAGGAGCTATCTTAGCCCTATAGGTTTGACTACACTTGTGTGAATCTGAAGCAAGCCCATTTCTGTACTGAGTCTCTTCAGAGACATCTCAGGAGGAAAGATATACTCCTGTGAACAGGCCTATATTGTCTTCTCTCTAGAGCTCTCTGATGTCTCTTTTAGTTTTGTATGTTCAGGTCTGTTCTTGTTGACATTCTTACTCCAGATTTCTGTGGCTTAAAAAATATCCCTTTTTACCACAGTTGAATTGGATTTACCAGGTAAGATAATATGAAATAGTTTTTCTTTCTCATTGAACTTTTTTCTTTTTATGGAAAGGATTTGGAAAGATGAGCAAAGACCCCAAGTCTCAATTATTTTGGTCATTGACTTTTTAGCGAACAAAAGAGATGCAGTGCAGTGAGGCTTTGCACATACAGCTTATTTTTATTCCTTTGGAGATCAGTTTCTTTCTTGTTTAAACATGGCCCATAAATTTCTTCTAGAGATAAGAATTAGTGATCTAAAAATTGGCTTTGTCAAATTGTGTACTTATTTATTGATTAAAATGCCCCTCCCCCTCTATGCTTTAAAACAGAGGAGCATGGTTGACCTCCACAATTGCAAAGGTTGAAAAGAAAAGCTAACAGAAATATGAATAAAATCGTGTGAAGCTACATTAGGATTTTGAATTGACAAAACTAGAGAATGTACTGAAAAGTGTCTAAGAGAAAATCACTGGACTTTTGGAAGATGGCTCTGAGACAGTCTCTTCTCCCCTTTCTCCACCCTAGTGGTATGGCTAAAATCTGCCAGCATTGAACATAATAGAGAGAGAGAGTGTGTGTGTGTGTGTGTGTGTGTGTGTGTATAGAGAGAGAGAGAGTAAAAGTTCAGTCCCTAGAGCATAGTTAGTAGTTTGTCTGAACTTGCAGGCTCCCTGGGAAAACTATTCTCAGAGAGTGGTGGGTGGCTGTGCTTGGGTAAGGAAAAAGCTTACCCTCCAGGGCATTACTGAGACAATAAGTAAACTGTTGGCAAGATATCTACTGCCTGATGCTGTAACTTCATTTGGTGCAAACCAGAGCCTGGTTAGAAGTTTTAAAGGAAACCCTGGAGAACTAGCCAACATAGGAACTTCAGACAGCAGTACATGTATCTTTGATAGCTAAAGTCTATTTAATGTACAAGGCTGTGACATTTGCCTAGAAAGACATGAAAATGTCAGTGTGGCTGATCTTGAGGCTCAGTGTCAGTAAGAAGTGAAAGCTAGGGCTCTTTTGTAAGGTCTTTAGAGTTGGGGGTGGGACTTGACAAAGACACTTTTGGAAAAGGGTAGAACAAATATATACAAGGCACTTAAGGACATCATCTGTACAGTCATTGACTGAACACTGTATTAAATCGAGTCAGATATGACCAGTAGCAAGCCTTACTTACAAGTAGAAAACAACACCAAAAGTACAGCAGAAAACTTAGTGGCCATATGCCGGTAACAGAATTTGTGCAAGATAGCTCAACAAAGTGCTAAATAAGCAGAATTTGAAAACCATAACAGAAACTTTGGGAGGTCATTGTGGAAGAATCAGATATTAGAATTGTTAAAAAAATGTTGTATAAAATGTCCAGTTTTAAACCACACACAAAAAAATTGAGAACTACAAAGAAATAGGAAATATGACGGAATGTGTCAGGTGAAAGAATTTACCCTTTAGACAATAGAAGAAATACGTTTAATACACTGCAAAAAGAGCAGACATGGCAGCAGTCAATGAATTGCCTGCCCATGATAATAGGCTGCCATGGCTTTCCATTTTGGAGGAGTCCGGTTTGGGTAGAGTAAGCCATTTTGCTAGGATTTCTTTTCATATCCTTCCCATTAGGCAAGCAAGGGCAGCTTTGTGGTATTCCATTACTTTTGATTGGCCACACCATTCTGCTATTTCAGGGATGCTTTCTGGTTCAGTTTCCCTTGAGGATTTGTTACCTTTCTGGTCTCTCACAATTATGGCCCTCCCTCCACAGGAAATAACACATACACAGGAAAAACCAAATTGACCAAACACAAAGTTAAACCAGTTGATAAACAAATGCCCTTTGGGAATCCGTATTTTAATTATTCAATTACTTTGGTTTCTTGAGACAGGGTCTCCCTGTGTGGCCTTGGCTGACTAGGAATCTGTTGGATAGACCAGAACTTATTCCTTGTTCCTGCTTCCCAAGTGCTAGGATTGCAGGAGCAGACGACCATGTCCAGCTTTAGGAGTTCAGACTTTTTTATTTAATGAAGACCTGTAAAGTCAACTATTCTAAATATGAAACCTCAAAGAATTGAGCAAAAAATGTCTAAAGGAGTAAAGAGGAAGAGAATGATATTTCGTCAAAGAGAGAATACCAATAAGGATTAAGTTTATGAAAGGGAATGACAGAAGAGCCTTGAAAGTAGCAAGGGCAAAGTGATCTCTCACAGAAGGGATCTTCTGTAAGATTCATAGTTGGTTTCTTATCAGAAACCCAGGTCAGAAGACATTTTCAGCACTGAAAGGAAATGACTATTAACCAGGAATTTTAGGAATTTTCTTTTTTTAATTTATTTTTTGTGTGTATGAGTGTTATGCCTATATGTATGTAAGTGCACCCATGTTGCACTGTGGAGGACAGAGGAGGGCATCGGATCCCCTGGAACTAGTTATGTACGGTTGTTAGCTGCCTTGCAAGTGCTGGGAATTGAACTCAAGTTTTCAGCAACAGCCAGTGCTCTTAACCTCTGAGGCATCTCTTCAGCCACTAGGCAGGAATTTGCTAACTAGTTAAGCTCTTTCAAAAATAGAAGACATTTCCAAATAAGCAAAAACTGGCAGAATTTGTCACTAAATTATAAGAAATATTAAATGAAGTCTCTGAAAGAGCAATTAATTGTAAAGATGACAACAAAGGTAGAAAAATACACATAATACAATTTTACTTGTTTTTTTCCCAAATGGCTGAATAAAGCAATAATTATAAAATTGTATTCATTATAATGTAATTATTTAAAGTTTGTGTAATTTCCACAAAGAATAGTTTAAGAAAAATACTCATTGTAATCCCAGGGCAACCACTAAGAAAATATCTAAAAGAAAATATAGCAAAAGAAACAATAGAATGAAAAAAATATGCCAGAAAGTATGAATTTAATACAAAAAAGCAAGAATTCTAATTGAAGATATCATAGAGTTCCATCATATTACAGAATGGATATAGTAATGCTACAGGATATTTAGATTCATAAACATGCCACGTAATTTCCCTGTATTATTTATTTTCAAAAGATTTTTATTTGCATGTGTGTGTGTGTGTGTGTGTGTGTGTGTGTGTGTGTGTGTGTCTGTGTGTGTATGCTGGTGGAGACCATAAGAGGTGCTGGATCCTCTGGAACTGGAGTTACAGGCAATTGTGAGCTGCCTGATACAGGTAATGGGAACCAAACTCAGGTCCTCTGCAAGAGGATTAGGTGTTGTTAACTGCTCCACCATCCCTCCAGCTCCCCCTGTAATTTCTTAAAAGAAATTAGGAAACACAAATGTGGTATGGGAAAATGGAATTAATTAGATTGGTGAAACCTGGAAAAGAAAGGCTCCTATTTTCTGCCTTTCTTGAAAACAGTGTTAACATTTTGTAGAAAAGATGAAACCAAAGTCAGGAAGCACGCATATGTTAATTTAAATGTGAGGTAACCTGTCAGCATTGTGACTTTCTTCCTGTAAGGGAAGCACATCCGCTGGTTGGCAGCAGGACTTTAGCCTTTCCCTTCTGGCATGGAATTCCTGGAGAAATTTTAATCTTTTGGAATTTGTTGTTTTAGTAGTCTTGGTAGCTGCGGGGAGTGTACAAATGTCTCTCTTTAGAATATCTCCTTTCCTGCCAGGGCTTCAGCAGAAGAACATGGGTAAAGTAATGTATAATTTCCATGTTAAATAATAAACATATAATCTTTGGAGAGAAATGCTGCCTGTGAAACATTAATTGCATGAATCTTTTTGGCAGTTTATGATTTTATTGGATATTTCTTTTATTTCCAATGTATACTTTTAATTGAATTTGTGTGGATTTCATACACTACATCTTGATCACATTTAGATCCTCCTCCCCTATCTGTGCCCTGTATAGCCCACCCATCAGATTTCATGCTTTCTGTCATATATATTAAGGCCCATGGAGTCAAGTTTATATGCCTAGATGCCTCTCAGTGTGAGTTCATGCAGTGGAGCCTGTTCAGCCTCTTTAGAATCACTCTCTTACAGAATATCAACTCTCCCTCACCCAACAGTGATCAGCTGTCATTGGCTCCCCGGATAAAGTTGGGATCTCCTGTCCATTTTCCCAGTTCCCTGCTGGTTTTTATTTGATTGAGTTTGCATGGGTCCTGTACATGCTGTTGCCAGTACTGTAAGTCCATATGAGCAAGTTCCCAGGAACCTGTAAGACTCTGTTTCCTTATGGCCATCCCCTGGCTCTTACAAGCCTTCACTTCCCTCTTCCACAATGGTCCCCGAATCCTGGGTGGGTGAGGTTTAAAATAGGAGTCCTATCCAGGGACACACACTCTACAATCTCTTTTTCTCTACACTTTGGCCAGTTGTGGCCTTCTGTGTTCATTGCCTTCTGTTGCATGAGGAAGCTTCGCTGGTGAGAGTTGAGAGATGCATTAGTGTTCTCTGTACCCCTTGTTCTGCCATGTTCTGTGAGCCTGAGGTGTAGAGGTTTCGTTGTAGATGTGTCACTTAGGGTTGGGCATCTCTGTACTCTCCATCTGTTGTAAAAAGAAGCTTCTTTAATGAGTGGTGACTGGTATACTTCTCTGTAAATATATTTAACATACATTAAGAAATTATGTTTGTCCAGGGATGTGACAGATGTAGGGTTTTCTCTAGCATCTGTGACCTCTCCAGCCATGTATGTTTGGCTATGTTTACAGTGCCACACGAGTTCCCTCCCACTGAGAGGGCTTTAAGTCCAATTTGAAAGCTGTTGATTACCCCCTAGATAAAAGTGCCGCTACTGCACTGATATAGTTTTCTGTGCCAGTCATTGTTGTGGTTATTAGGCTTTAAAACTGGGGTTGGACCATTGCTCCTTTGCAGCTTGCATAATACCCTCCAAAACTATGAGAGCTAGTCTTCAGGGCTTCCAGGACAATTCCAGCACCTTTGCTCCATGCCCTGTGTCTGAAATATGACATGTCTTCAGCAATAGGGTTTATTTTCAAGTCCTGGGAGATAATCAAGTGCTGTGGCAATAACCTGTGTCAATTTGGGAGTATCTTGGACTATCCTGATGGACTACCCTTGGACAACAACTTGAAGGGAAGTTTCTCCTGTCTGGGGGTTTCTTGATATATAGACTTCAGCTATACACATGCACTCTGTATAGATATTGTATATGTATTTTTCCATAGGCTTTTGAAATAATACATTTCCAGCTGATTTTTCACATCACGTAAGCACTATTTATCTCTCATCTCTCTCCCTGTCTAACCCTTCCACCTCCCTAGTTAAAATACCCCCACTTTCCTCATTTTCCTCTTGAAATACCTGTTTCCTATTATGCCCCCTCTCTTCCCTTTTACTCCATGGTTCTTTGTATATCCTTCCCTTCTCCCTGATATTTCTTAGTGCATTTTTAAAGTATTCCATAAAATGCATAGTGGCTGTATAATTTTATATCCCACCAACCCTGCAACAGTTCCAGTTTCTCTACTTCCTCACCAACACTTGTTCTTTTTTGGTGTTTGATAGTGGTCACCTTAAGGATTACTCATAGATTATTATCTTACTGCTACAGATTAGTATTTATTTTCTTTTTATTTTAAAGGAAGCATAATACTTATTTTAAGTGATTTCCTACAGGTTTTGCAAATATTCACACTGTTTCCTGACACAAACACTCAGATATTAAGGGGGTGGGTTGGTATTCTAAACATGTTAGAATGACTGTGTAAGACTGAACATTTGAATTCCTTTGTAGTTTTAACAGCTATGCTCCTTTAATGAACTTTATACTAAAGTACCTCAATGCATCTATAGGCACAGATAAGCTGCTATTTTATCTATGCCTCTAGCTTCTTTAGTGGTGATTGCCATCACTGGGCTGCCTTCACTGCTTTTGTTTTCATAAGTTCATAAAGGCCACACCTTTAATATATCAACTCAGTGCATAACTGATATACTACTTTGATTCCCTCTGAACATGGTAATACCCATTTCACTTAACCCTCTGTGAATCTATTATCCTTCTTTATTGGTTTCTTGTTCTAAGTATGGTTGTGTTGTTAAAAACGTGCTGTTTTGTAATTAGTTCAACTTAGAGGTGATGTTTATAGTTTATGTTTGGCACTCTAAATGATTATAACCATGTAGTTGTCAGGACTATGTTGTTTTGGTCATTTCTTGTTTTATAGACCTTTACATTTGTTTGGACTTCATTATTGTATGGTTTCTAGTCCTTTCAAAAAAAAAAAACTGTTCCAAGGAGTGTACTGTAATATAATGTGGCTGGAAAATAGTTAAGAAAGGAAAGCATGGCTTTTGGAGACAGAGCTATACTCATGACTCTGTGACTTGTTGACTGATTTGCCTTGAGATGTGTTTCTTGTTCTTCTGAGTAAGTAATCTCATTTTAAATTGGAGATAGATTATAATACTTAATATTTTGACTTTTAAAAGCTCCATTAATATTTTGAATTTGTGTTTGAGCATGCCAGGAAGTCTTTTGTTTGATCTGGTGCTGAGAATTGAATTTGGTGTCTTGAACATGCTAAGCAACTGTCCCACTACGGAGTACTATCCTCTTTCCAGCGTGGGAATTCTTGTGAAATCAGTATCCTCCATGAACATGGTAAAGGAAAAGAAGCTTTCAAACTTCACCTGTAGTTTTATGGTCTGGATCTGACAAGGACTTTGTTCTGAGTTCTCATCTCATAATTGTCCATTAGTGGAAGGTCAGTCATAACAGTATAAAAATGAAATATACATCTCCACTAACATTTTAATTTAAAATATAAATGGACTGTTTTAATTGAGACCAAGGACCTTTCCTTATAGGATAGGTTTGTTTTGCTTAGTGTAAATCTAATAAACAAGGCTTAATCTATGTTTATAATATATCTACTTTTGTGCTTTGTTTCTTTAATCTAGATCAAAAATGTAGGCATTTGTGAAGCAATGGTTCACAAAGGTTTAGGAGCAAATACCATTGTTCTGCTGAAACATACATGTGATCATTTAGGAGGAGAAATAGATGGAAACTGAAAAAAAAATCCTACAGTCTCTGCGTTTTCCCTGTGCATCTCAGTGTGTTTGGAGAGAGAATGATGAGTGTGGTTCATACAACATGCTGGAAAAGTAAAGATGGTTCAAGAGCTCCTCCTTCTGTGTCTTTATGTATAGGTTTACACATTTCTCTGACCATTTATCTTTAACAGTAGTCCAACATAATTGTTTTAGGTATTTGCCATTAGTCTTCAGATTCTGGGGTTTGAAATTCATTTTTAATAATTTCTAGCTCTCTCAGGTTAGTATCTTGGAGAAATGGGAAAACTCGGCAGTTTATATGGAGAAGTATTAGAATACCAAACAGGACAACATATAGCAGCTAATGCTTTAAAGAAGGAAACGATGTAAACTTTCAGTCCTAGCCCAAGAGTGCAACTTTTGCTTAGCTATCGAGCTTGTTTGGATCTTGGGGTAACGTTTTATGTGGGGATAATGCCTACTGTAGTTCCAAAAAAGTATTTTCCCACCGTTGAGATAAATTGGTTTGAACGCTGGCCTCTTGAACTGAAAACATTGCTCTTTGGCAACTTGTTAGATTGTTGGATGGAGTTTTGAGACAGCAGATTTTATTTCTTTGTTTCTCCTTTTTTTCTTTGAAAATAAAAAGACTTTTTATCAAGGGTAGGCTCTACGTCCATATATTTATTTGGTATACATAACAAAAATTGTGATTCTATATTTAAATACTACTTTGCTCTCTGGAGAAATGTTCTTAACAGTAGTAAAAATATCTAATGTTAAGCTGGAAAGATGGCTCAGCAAGTATGTTCGCTGCCAAAGCTGATGACCTGAGTTTGATCCCTGAAACCTGTGTGGTAGGAGAGAACCAACTCCTACATGTCGTCCTCTTACGTCCACTCACGTACTCCTCTAGTTCCATTCTGCTTCTGTGACGAAGCACTCTGACCAGAAACAGCTTAGAGGAGGAAAGGGTTTATTCCAGTTATACTTCCAGTCCATCAATGTGGGAAGTCAGAGAAGGAACTTGAAATAGAAACCATGGACGAATAGTGCTTGCTGGCTCACTCTGTGGCTCAACCCAAGTTTCTTAAACTGCTCAGGATCACCTGCCTAGGAATGGTACCACTGGCAGTAGTACAGGGATAGGCCCTCCTACATCAATTAAAAATTTTGAAAATTCCCCATAGACAAGCCCACAGGCCAAATTGATTTAGGCAATCCCTCAATTGAGGCCTTTCTCTCAAATGACTCTAGGCTATGTCAGGTTGACAATAAAAACCAACTAGAACACACACACACAGAATAAAAGTGTAAATATTTAATGCCATATAAAATAACAAAAATTAGAACAAAATTATATTGAAAATTATTACTGCATTTGAGTGGTAACTGTGAACTAATTGTATACATATATACATCTATTTATATGCCATATATGTATATATACACATTCTAGTTCATAAGGAACTGTTGCTTAGATTTCATAGATGGGGAAATTGAATTAAGAAAGCTGCTGACATGCCTCAGGTCTGTCTACCTAGGTGACTGAGCTTGGATTTGAACTGTGGTCTGTTTATCACTGAAGACCAACCTTTTAAACAGTGTTTTCCAATTTTACATGTTAATATCCGGTGCTTTAGTATTCTTGGCTTGCTTTCAAAAACTTCTCTCTTCCTGTCAATTCCAGAGATAACATTCAATAACTTGACAACAGTGACCTTTCTAAACAAATATAGAGTGTTACAGAACCAGATGGCCTGAGATTATATTTTATTTTTCTGGCTTGAAATAAATTGCCTGCTCTATGTCTGATAAAGTCCAAAGCGGGGGAAAAAAAAAAAGACCCTCTGTGTCCCAAGACCTCATCAGGCCACATGGCCAGCCAATGCTGTTTATCATGAGCCAGTTAGACACACAGAGCCTATGTCTTTATGCTATAATTTAGATTAGGACCCAATGAAAGGGTAAGAAGATGGTTTCCTAAATGAAATTATTCTGGTCTTTAGTGATTGTGATAAATTTGGTAGAAAGGTTCTGAGGAATTGACAGGCAATGCTGTGGTCTTGTTAAGTGGATATAGCAATGGATGGCTGCTTTATAATTTAGCAAACCTGCATATTGTACATCCATCTCTTTTTGGCATCTGCTTTTATTTTTGTGTCTGAGGAGAATTTTCTCTCCCGGGTAAGCAGCAATTTCATTCTCTTTTTAAAAGACTATTTTTACTATTGTGTGTGGTCACTTAATGTATGTATTTGGGTGTGTCTGCCATGGCATGTGTCTGAAGAGGTCAGAGGACAACTGTGTAGTCAGTTCTGTCCTACATTTACTTGGGTATTTAGGCCACCAGGTTTGTGGGGCAAGTGCCATTACCTGCTCAGCCATCTCGCCAGCTCAGATGACTTCCTTCTTGACCATTGTAAATCTGAGTTGGAAATTTTTTTGACAGCCTTAACACTTATGTATTTAGGAATTAATTCTTTAGTGGAAACATAAGGTGTTCTGTCATACATAATCATAAACACAGTACTTCTATAAGCTTAATTACTCTTAGTAAATTTAAGATTTGGAGAGATCAGGTTATACAAGTTAGGCATAAAAATAATTCAGGGATGTGAAGGTGCCAAACTTGTAATTGACCCATTTTTTTATATATAGTAATGCATTTATATGTTAACACCATAATAGAATGATTTGATATAATTTTAATTGGTAGTTAAATAAATATAAAACAAATCACTTTCTGAGTGGATCGTATCTGGTTTCTATTATAGTAATAATGGTCAATGGAGTTAAAAAAGAAAGGCAAATTTTACAATCACTACCTCAAAGGAATAACACTTTGGAAATGTAAAAATATTTCTTGTTACATTAGTACACAGAATGTGGGGTTCACATATTCACATATGAGTTGAAACTAGAAAAAATAGCTTTATATCTCTTCATAAGTCATGTGTTATTTTGCCTGTGTTCTGTCTTCCCTCATCACCTAACAGTACTCTTTCTTGGTCTCCTTTCTAAATGTTATACTATACTGCCACATAAATTGTTTACTTATGTACATATATACATTATAGTGTAGGATCCCCATATGAGGGAGAACATGGATTTTTATTTTTCTTACTGATTTTGGGTCATCTCAGTTAATATTATATATTTTAAGTCCATTCATTTTCCTGAAAATTTCATGATTTTATTTTTCTTTATAGTTGAATAATATTCCATTGTGTATGTGTATAATTTCACTATTCATTTGTCTATTGGTGGACATCTAGGTTTGTTCTTTTCCTTGCTATTGTGAATAGAGCAGAAATAAACATGGATATGTAAATCTCTGTGGTAGAATATGAATTCTTTGTTATATTTTGAAAAAAGTATTACTTTATTACTGTATTTATTTATTCATTTATTTTATGTTTGTGAGGAGATGTACCCCACAGATTGTATGGAAGCTAGAGGACAACTTGCAGGAGTTGGTTCTTTTCCTGTTACCATGTGGATACTGGGAATCAAACATAAGTGGTCAGGCTTGGAAATAAGCACTTTTACATACTAAACCATCTCCCCAGCCCTGCCAAGTGATTTTCTTAATAAGAAGTAAGCCTGGCATGGGGGCACCTGCCTGTAATACTAGCATTTAGGAAACTTAGTTGTGAGTTCAAGGCCAGCCTGGACTTTATAGTAAGTTGCAGGCTAACTTGGGTAATATTTTGAGAACTTGTATCAAAACCAAAAACAAGCAAAAATAATTAAAATTAGAGAACTGACTTACCCCCTTCTTCATTTTGCCATCAAGGGAGCTCGAAGTCAAAATTTAATTCAACCATTCATGTAGGTCCTTCTTCTTCATATATTTCTATTTAATTTCCCAAACCTTATTTTCAAATCTAATTTGTATTTGTCTCAACTTGATTTTGTATTTTTTTTTACAATGTTTCTCAGTGTTTACCCTAATTTGTTATATACAGATTGATATAGATGAGGTCAAGCATACACACACTCTTGTAACCAATGACTTTAAAGGATTACGTAGCCCAGGCATTGCAAGCTTTGTCCTGCATTTTAGAGAGTTCTTGGTTAGAATTATAGTATTTAATCTGTACTTCACAGATTAAAAAATATATAAAACTGCAGTATCTCTGTAATAAGAACATAATAGGAATATTGTAATTTTTAAAGTCCTGGAAGTCTCATAATAAAAAGCCAGTTTTATTAAGCTCTTAATTCTCAAAATTATACATATTTTCTAAATTATTTTTTAGAAGCCTCCATGCCTATCCCACTCTCCCTCTAAGTAGGTTTTGCCTAAGCAGCACCATTCTCAACAAACTATGTGTCCAAAATGGGGAAGCAAGGAAGCTCCCAGAGGAGATGCTATGTTGGGGTTATCATCCACACCCTTAGAATCCTCATCAACTAACTGGTACTGAGGAAATGGTTGGAAACAGCTAACACACACTAAAACCAAACCAGGAAGGGGGCTGGGGATGTAGCTCAATAGTATAGCACTTGCTTAACACATGCAAAGTTGGTTCAGTCCTCATTACCACAAAGAGGGTAAGGGATGGACAGCCTGACTAAAGACTTTTGTAATTCAAACCGATTTATAAGCATTTAGGGTGCCCACAAAGTCCAAGAGAATAGGCCAAACTCCAAAATCAGAGCTCTACCAGGCCTCCCTCCTCATGTCAAGCCCTCCTTTCAGGAGTTACTGGGCAGCCCAAGCAGCTTCAAACTTCCAGCTTCCTGACATTTGTCATATATGCCATCTTTGTCATCACAGGCTAATGCCAGCAGAGGCTTTTTTGGATGCCAAGCCACAAAGGTGGGGGAGTCACACTGCACCTCACATGGCTTGTCTCTTCTCCTTTAGCTACTGTAGTAACATGATCCGATGCCAGCATTTCAGCATCATGGCTAAAACTGAGGGTCCTTACAGTCCAGTCCATTCTGGAAAAGCACCGTATACACATTGACTCAACCACATTCCAAAGACTGACCAAAGCATCTGCATTTCATGTAGCAAAGTATTTCCCCCTGGGCCTAACTTGATACAGATGCATTTAAAAGGATGAGCCCTGATGACCTCACAAGCTTCAGTTCTGGGTAGCTAACAATGTTCACACAACCATTGCCTTTTGTCAGGAAGAACATATCATTGCTGCAGGTGATTTCCCTGACCTCAAACTTGAACTGTTCCTCTGCTTCGGAATGGTGTGTCGTCCTCTCAGTAAAGGTCACAACTTCATCCTTGTTGCCCATAGCGGTAGTCTGCCCACTGGGACTCTAGCAGATAGTAATGTTCTCCCTTTAGTGTTCACAGTGACAGTGCATTTTTTAGTTCTCACATTTCGAATATGAATGGTTTTTTTTCTCAGATGCAGAGATAGATACTGAGGTCAGGATTACATGGAAGCAAGAAAGCTGATCCACACTATTCCCATATCCCCAATAGTTTTCTTTGACCAATGGGTCCTTCTCTAGTAAGAAGACACCAGGAATCTTGTGGAAGGATCCCAAGGCTAAAAAATGCCCTTCCCAGTTCCAGGCCACCAACTGCACCTTGGCAGTATGTGGCAGGAGCAGTTGAGACTTACTTTATGGCCTTGGAACAGCTCTTGCATCCCGAGCCCTTAGCACAACAGGGCTCTCAGCACCAGGGCACCATCAAGCTGGGGCTGGTCTGGCCTAGTGCTGAAGAGCCCAGGGTTGCCATGGGCATCACACCATGCTTAACTCCAGAAGGACTAAGTAAAGCTTATGGCCAAATACCCTAGCAAATCATATGACCTGTAAAATACTAAAATATCAGTGCTGAAATAGCTCTTGATGGTCATTTATCTTCTCTCACTTTAAGACTCAGATTGTTTTCTAATTGTATTTTTTTGTCATTCTGCTCTGTTTATCTGGATGGAGAACAACACTGACATGAACATCATCAAATGTAATGAAAGGCAGTAGTTTCTTAACTTTGATAAATGCAGAATTCTAGAAATGTGAAGCATGTTAGAGAAGAGCTCTGAAGGTAGAATCAGGCTGTGGAAAGGACTGGATTGTGTTGTCAGAAATTGAGATAGAATCTTTTTTTTTCAAGGACAAGAAAACATTTATAATTGATTAGCAATTCAGAATTTATAATTCTTCTATTAGGTTCATGGATGTGCTGGAAAGTCACATATTGGTCAACTCCCAACATTTCTTTTTTCTCTACTAGGGATCAAACCCAAATATTCTCTCACAATGAGCTGTATCTCCAGTCTTTCACAGATTTATCCACTTCATTTGTTTAAAGATTTTCTTTAAATTGACATCAAGATAATGTCCTTAAAAGCACTGGTTTTCCTTTTTGTAAACTATTATATATTTTTTTTACATTTACTTATTTTGTGTCTGTGGTGGTCATAGTGGGGGTAGTGGGAGAGGCACACACATGCCATGGTGCACATGTAGGGGCTGGGATTCGAATCCAGGTCTTCTGCAAGAACAGTCAGTGTTCTTAACCACTGAGCAATCTCTCCAGCACCATGAGATACTATTATCTTTTTAAAAATTATTTATTTAATGACCACATACTTAGAAGAAGCATTTCTCTGTGGTGGTCATAGTGGGGGTAGTGGGAGAGGCACACACATGCCATGGTGCACATGTAGGGGCTGGGATTCGAATCCAGGTCTTCTGCAAGAACAGTCAGTGTTCTTAACCACTGAGCAATCTCTCCAGCACCATGAGATACTATTATCTTTTTAAAAATTATTTATTTAATGACCACATACTTAGAAGAAGCATTTCATTACAACAGCATTGACATATTTAATAACAATTTCCTGAATTAAGATGCATCTCTTTCAAAATTGGCTGTAAATTTTTAGGTTTGCCATTGAATTATTACAGTTGTACAATACTGTACTCAGTATAAACCCTATAAGACATAAAATTAAATGAGGTTTTAAC